>NW_018742798.1:600000-842500 GCF_001683475.1 Chenopodium quinoa
GCTGACGCGCCAGAGGGTTACAGACAGGCGCAGGAGTCTCTGCCTGAGGTCTTTGAGCCGGTGAGTTTTCTTGGATGCATTATTCATCCTTTTAACACTGTTTGTTATTGTCTTTTCTTTGTTTTATCCTCAGCCTAACCGCCCAGAGATGATGGGACTCATGAAGCTGGTTGACGCCCTGAAGTATTGCATCATCAAACTTCGGCGTGGTGCGAGTTGTCGGAGCTCTAGCGACGTTCTTGAGGTATCATTCATTTTTATTTCTACCATTTGTTTTATTTTGCATTGTTGACACCTTTTGGTTTTGTATCTTTCAGGAGCAACGGAGGTCCCGCTCGCGCTCAAGGCACAGAGGCTCGGACGAGGAGGAGCTTGGTCGTGGTAGACGATCTCCTGAGATTCACCGACGTTCTCATTCTCAGCGAGAGCCTCAGGTTACTCAGCCATTTCAGGAGGCTCTGTGGCAGCAGTCTCAGTCTTCTCAGCGCTTTCCAGGCCAGAGTCAGGGGCAGAGTTAGTTGTTTTCACAGCCTCCACAACCTGAGCTTGGGTCTGTTTTGACTCCCTTGGATCCTGGTTCATTTTCAGCTCCATTGTCAAGGATTCCTCCACCGGTGTCGGGCTTGTTCTCAGTTCCGATGTATGGGACGATGCCTTCACCGACGATTCCAGTGTCTTCGGGCCAGTCTACACCGTTTTCCGGCTGGACGGGTCCTGCCTTGAGCTTGACTACTGCTGGGGTTACAGGGACTAGTAGGGACACTACTCCCCATACTCGGATGGTGGAGGGACTCTTCGGCTCACCGTTCTCATATGCGCGGGGTGGAGATGATACTGATTCTGGTTCTAGAGACTTTTGACCGAGGGTTTTTATTTGTACATACTATGATGACACTTGACATGTTTATTTATTACGACTCTTTTGTTCATTATTCACAGTTTATGTATTTATTATTGTGTGTTCGTGTGTGTTTGAGACTCCTTGTGTGTGATTGTGTATTTATTAATGACGCGACAAAAAAAAAAGTGGAGTAATGGAGGGTACCGACCTTCCCCAAAAGAAAAAGAAATAAAAAGACAAGCAAAATAAAATTACCTTCCCCAAAAGGAAAAGAAATAAAAAGACAAAAAATAAATAAAGTGATGAAGAAATAAAATCTGAAAGTGATGAATAAATAAATAAATAAAATAAAGATAATAATAATAACAAGAATATAGATAAAAAAGAGTGAGAATTTTATTAGAAATAAAACTCTCAGAAAAACTGAAAAATAGACAGTGAAGATAAAATACTATAAAAATCCGGATAGATACGGGAAAAGATGAAAAAAGAAAACGCGTGAAGTGCCGTGACACGGCACTGTGTACCGTGTCACGGCAGAACTTGTCGTGTCACGGCAAAAGTTCCCGTGACACGGTGGAACTTCCCGTATCACGGGACGCGTATTACTCAGCGGTGTGTTTTACGCGTATGAAAAGATAAATTCTGGGCAGTTTCGAGCGCTTTTGCTATAAAATAAGACCAGTTTATTCATGATATGCATAATTACGAAACACAAAATAGTTTAGAATTTCATATTTCAATAATCATGTTTAGAATTTTGATAATACATTGCGCGACTGGTCTTATTCTTTGACCAATGCTGAAAAAAGAGAGTTAGAATTATTTCATGTCAGGGGTTTGCTAGCCCTGCGACACGTAGCTATTGAACATGATTTTCTTAGGGCATCATTAGATTATTAGAGTCCAGAAACACACTGTTTCAAATTTGATTATGATGAAATATGTCCCTTGCCGGAGGAATTCGGCGCAGTCTTTGGATTTCCTGCTAGAAATCTTATTGCCATGCCTACCCTACGTGAATATTATTACCAAGATTTTGAACGCCATCTGAGTCTAACAGATCTAGATTTGAATAGAATTGTTTGTGGAAATGAAGTAGACTTAGAAAAACTTGCTAATTTATATTTTAATCGCCCTATCTCTGAGTCTTATCATGTATATCATAGAAGGGAATATATTTTTTGCATGTTTAGTAAGCTCTTATTTGCAAACGGTAGGGTAGGACATGCTTGTCTAGCGTTTGTGCTTGAACATGTCGAATCTGGAAGATCTCCTTTGCCGACGTGCCTTGGAGAGACATTTTGTGGCCTTGACGAGGAAAAAGCTGACCGGAAAGCCATCAGGAAGGGCTCTCTGGTACTACTGCAGGTAAAAATACGCTCCAAGTAGCCCCCGTGACACAAAACAGGCACCGTGTCATGGTGGGTGTCTGCCGTGACTCGGCAAAACCTGTCGTGTCACGGGAATCTGCTTGATAATTTTTTTTTTGCTGCCGTGACACGGAACTTCTCCCTCAGACGGGATGAAATCCCGTGTCACGGGAATATTTACACGGTTTTTTTTTTTTTTCGACTGATTTTTTTTTTTTTTTTTTTTTTTTTTTTTTTTTTTTTTTTTGCAGATTTGGTTGATGGAGCGTTTGGAACTATTCGAAGCCCCCGACGATGTTGAAAAATATGGCCCTAACGACCTAGTCCGCAGGAAAAAGAATTACTCTGCGAACATGTCGTATGAAGATTGGAAAAATTTCTTTGCAAAGAGGGAATTTTCCATTCGTTGGGTGGTGCCTTGGTGGAGGCTTACTAGGATGGTTGGCACGAATGAAACTCCATATTGCCGTATTCCTAGTATCTCCAAACTGGCCTTTTATTATCCCTCTCGACTGATGCGGCAGTATGGACTTGAACAAGTAATTCCACGCTATAACGATAGTCCTCGTGAAGTATCGTTGCATGAAAGTAACGTTCACAAGTACGAGGCTTATTGGATTGGAAGACCTTTGTGGACCGTTTCTGCAAGTGACCAAGCTCCTCCTCCTTTATCTAGTGCATACAAGGCATGGTTGAACCCTAGAAGTAGGAGGGAACGATTCGGATCACGCAAGGCTGATGTGAAGAGTCGTCTTGGAAATAAGAAAGCTCCTCCTAAAGATCGTCTGGGTTTGAGAACACAAGGGATTGAGTTTAAGACTCCTATAATGCCAAGAAAGAAGAATTATGTGAAAGGGAAGGGTAAAGAAAAGATGGTATATAGGGAGAAACAACCGAAAAAATTCAAGAAAGGTGAAAGGGGTGAAAGTTCGACTAGGGGTGTGACGGTTCGGGCTACGAAAGACACATTAATGGTGAAGGCTGACCTAATTGACAAAGATAAGGATGTTCCTAAAGAGAAGACAGATTAGATCAATAGTGCTTTGCTTTTTATGATTTAATTTTTATTTAAAATAAGGCATATGATGCCAATACTTGTAGTCGCATTTATTTTAATAATAATAGCACATTTATTTCAGCCTTAAAAATAAAAATTACAATGACTTTTATTTATTATTTATTAATTATTTATTTATCCGAGTCAAGGAATCGGACGCAATGGAAGAACGAAAATAAAAACTCGAACAATGAATCCGCAACGAATGCGCCACGGCAATATCCCCCCCCCCCTTTTTTTTTGCCGACAAAAGGTGACGTGGCACGGGAACTTCTCCCGTTAGACGGGATAAAATCCCGTGTCACGGGAATTTCCCTTCCCCTTTTTTTTCGTTCAGGCCCACCGTGTCACGGTGAACAGTACCGTGACACGGTGGGATGTCCCGTGTCGCGGCAATTTTCCTTCTTTTTTTTTTTTTTGCCGTGACGCAATGTTGAACTGACGCACATATTTGATCAACAGAGGGAGGATTTTTTTATTTTAAAGTGGTCGGGCCCCCTTGAGGGGTTGCCTACGTATCCTAAAAAGGATCAGGCCAAACGTAGCTCTATTGGGTCATGAACCCATGTGACTAGGCATAGAATTTCTTGAGTTGATCCAAGTTGGTTAAATTATGGAAGCTGTTACCGTCCATGTCTACCAATTGTGCCACTCCGCAAGACAGGATGGCTTTAACAATGTACGAGCCTGACCAGTTCGGTCTGAATTTTCCTCTTGGATCTAACACATTTTAACGAAGTGCCTTAAGCACTAGGTCACCCTCTTTGATATTTCTGGTCTTGACTTTTTTATTAAAATGTCGTGCCATACGCTGTTGGTAGGTTTGGACATGATGCAAAGCTGCCAAGCGTTTTTCATCAAGCAAGACCAGTTCGTCGTATCTTGCTCTAATCCAGTCGACTTCATCTAGTTGGCTTTCCAATGCGATTCGAAGAGAAGGGATTTCGAGCTCGATTGGTTGTACAGCTTCAACTCCAAAGACCAAAGAGAAAGGGGTAGCCCCTGTTGATGTACGAACAGAGGTTCGATAACCCCAAAGGGCGAAATGTAGCTTACTTGGCCAATACTTGTAATTTTCTGTCATCTTTTCGATGATAGTTTTCACATTTTTGTTGGCCGATTCGACTGCTCCGTTTGTTTGTGGTCTGTAAGGTGATGATCGGTGATGCTTGATATGATAATTCTGTAATAATTCCGCGCATTCAGCTTGGAAATGTGTTCCATTATCACTGATCATCTCATGTGGTACCCCATAGCGGCATATGATATTTTTCTCAATGAATTGAGCTACGTGTTTTGCCGTCAGCTTGGCATATGAGGCAGCTTCGACCCATTTGGTGAAGTAGTCGATTTCTACGAGAATGAATTCATGCCCCCCTTGTCCTGGTGGTGTTAATTTTCCAATGATGTCAATGCCCCAAGTGGAGAAAGGCCATGGAGAAGTATACGTCTAGAGAAGCGAAGGTGGAACATGCTGTAAGTTTGCATAGACTTGACACTTCATACATTTCTTGACGTATTCGTGACTATCTCTCTCCATAGTAGTCCAATAGTAACCTTGTCGTTGAATCTTTTGGACTAACATCTTTGCATTCATGTGTGTTCCACATATACCAGCATGAAGGTTTTCCGTGGTTTTATGTTCTTCTTTCTTGGCTATGCATAAGAGATTTCTTCCCATTACAGTTCTCTTGTGGAGTTCTCCCCTGATGAGCACATACTGTGAGGCCAGGAGCCTCAAAGCACGGCGTGCCCTTTAATCAGTATTAGGAGGGTATTCTCCTCTTGTCACATAATTAAGGATGTTCGTATACCATGGCTCTTCATCTTCTTCTTGTAGTTCTTGTTCATCATCAAGTGCATGAACATAAGCCGGCTCATATCTTCTTTCTATGGTTAGTAGCATTCTGATTGTATCAGTTGGAATTCGCACCATTGATGCTAATTTAGCTAGTGCATCGGCGAATTGGTTTTCTTCTCTTGGCAAATATGTATACTCCACTTCATCTAGTTGCTCCGTGAGAGTTTCTAAATGAGCTTGATACGTAGCGAGACTTTCACTTCTCACTTTCCATCTCTTGGAGATTTGGTTAATGATTAGTGAAGAATCACCGTAGATTCTGAGTTTCTTAATTCCCAAGGCGACAACTATTTCTATCCCCAAAATGCATGCTTCATATTATGCGGCATTGTTGGTGACATCAAAGTCGAGCTTCATGGAAATTGGGATGTGCTCTTCATTGGGTGATACGAGCAAGACTCCTACACCACATCCCTTTTAGTTTGAAGCTCCATCGAAATAGAGCGTCCAGCTATCATCTTCGGTCATGAGTAAATCTTCGTCAGGGAAATCGTACTTATCTTCTTCTTTTTCATCTTCTTCTAGCGGAAAGTCTGCTAAGAAGTCAGAAACTGCAGAACCTTTGATGGCTTTTTATGGCACAAATCTCAAGTCAAATTGAGCCAGATTGACTATCCACCTTGATAATCTGCCGTATTTAAGAGGGTACATCTTGGACACGACATGCACTGTATGAGTGAGCATGTAATGTCTTAGTTTCTGTGCGGCCCATACAAGTGCGAGACACAACTTCTCAAGTGGTGTGTATCGCGTCTCATATCCTTAAAGTTTCTTGCTCAAGTAATAGATTGCATTCTCCTTGCTTTCGATTTCTTGTGCTAGCATTGCCCCCATTGTTTCTCTTGTGACCGTAAGGTAGAGTCGAAGAGGAAAGTCAGGTATTGCTGGCGCTAGCACGGGTGGGTTTGCCAAATACTCTTTGATTTTGTCGAAAGGCTTTTGGCAATCATCATCCCATGTGACTGGGACATTCTTCTTAAGCTTCTTAAATATAGGTTCACATATTTCTGTGAGCTTTGATATGAACCTACTTATATACTGCAACCTTCCAATGAAGCCTCGAATCTCCTTCTCATTTTTGGGTGGTGGCATGGCCATGATCGCTTTTACTTTTGAAGGATCTATTTCAATCCCTCGAGAACTGATCACGTATCCAAGTAATTTGCCTGACGTGACTCCGAATGCACATTTTTCTGGATTTAATCTCATGTTGTACTTGCGGAGTCTTTCAAAGAACTTGCGAAGGGCAATAATATGGCCTAGGCGATCTTTAGACTTAACGATCATATCATCGACATAGACCTCCACCTCTTTGTGCATCATGTCATGTAACAATGCTGTAGCTGCTCTTTGGTAGGTGGCACCCGCATTTTTCAACCCGAATGGCATTACCGTATAGCAATATGTACCCTATTGCGTGATGAATGTAGTTTTCTCCATGTCTTCTTCGGCCATCAATACCTGATTATATCCGGCGTAACCATCCATGAATGACAGGAGTGCGTGGTTTGTTGTATTATTGACCAGAATGTCAATGTGAGGTAGAGGGAACCTATCTTTTGGGCTTGCTTTATTGAGATCCCTGTAATCAACACACATTCTGACCCTTTCATCCTTCTTTGGAACTGGAACCACATTTGCTATCCATTCCGGATACTTGGATACTCTGATGAAACCTGCGGCCAATTGCTTCCTGATTTCTTCCTTGATTTTGAGAGCCACATCTGGCTTCATTCGGCGCATCTTTTGTTTGACAGGCTTCATACTTGGAATGAGTGGTATTGTATGCTGAGCTATATCCCTGTCAATTCCTGGCATATCTTGGTATGACCAAGCAAATACATCAACAAATTCACTAAGCGAGTTAGTTAGCTCTTTGCGTTCATCTTGACTTAGTGTTAATCCAATTTTTACTTCTTTAACAGTCGTATCATTGGAAATGTTAACTGTTTTTGTATCTTCAATAACTGCTGTTTTATTTTCGTGTTCTTCCATTGCTTTTATTATTTCTTTGTCATTTTTATCATTAGCAAAGCAATATTGATCAGGGCTAGGGGAATGACACGCATCGTAAGCAAAGGTACTCATTTTATTGAATTCACTGGCTAATACATCAAGAGAGGCAAGGTCGGCTGCGACCTCATCAGAATTATTAGGATTAGAAAGAGAGGACTCAACAAGAGACTTAGGGTTGAACTCTATAGCAGAAAGAGGGTCGGCCTCAGACTCTAAGGACTCGTCTACAGACTTAGACTCAGACTCAGACTCGGACCCAGACGACTCAGACTCATCAAACATAGGACCCTCGCCAGCGGTTATTTCCAACTTCTCTCCACTCGGCGTAGTGATCCGCAATGTCTTGCGCCATCCTCTTGAAATGTTGTCAGCTTGGACGATTAACTCGGAGGGGTCAAAATCCTTGTTCGCTATGACAGCTTGAACGAGCTTGGAGTTATCATTGCGGGCCGTCTTGGGCTCATTTTCTCCATTCCAAAAAGAAGGTTGATTCCTAGATCATCAGAGTTCAGGCTAGCTGGCTTCTCGGTTGTGAAGAGCTCTTCGTCTTCGTCAACGAATTCACAATCGAGGAACACCTCGAATCCTGGTTCACGGATCCCATCATGGACGAATGGCTCAGGGAATTCATAGCATGGGAAGTCTTCCCCTTCTTTGATTTACTGGCCATTGAGGGTGAATGGATACGGATCCATGGCCATTTCCGTCTTCATGATTCGAGCGTTATTGCGAGCCTTCATCTTCAATGCAGCTCGTTTCAGATCCTCTTTTGTTGGCTTGAATCCCAAGCCAAAAGTATCCTTCTTGAGCGCACCAGGATGGCCCCAAGATTCAGCCATTTTATTCTTGATTCCAAGGGTCATTCCAGGGAAATGACCTTGCTTCTTCAGAATGGAATTAATATTGGTGTTTGAATAGGGATCGAAGTCGAGATGGCACTTTTCCTCCTCTTCATCACGAGAACATCATCTAGTGAAAACCCCCAAAGATCTTCATCTTCTTCGTCATGTTCAACATGGACGATAGGAGTATCAATAACTTGAATGCGCATAGGAGAAGCATCGATAGTAATCGGAACCCCTCCAATTATGGCTTTCTCTTTCCGGTGAAGCGATGACGGAATCGCCTTTAGCTTATGAAGCCAAGGGCGTCCTAACAACAGATTGAAAGAGGCCTTAATGTCCACCACCTGAAATTTGGTGCGACGTTCAATGGCCCAGTAGTTATATTCAGTATGATAGTACCCACAGCTTGACGGCGAGTATTATCATAAGCGTGAATCCCTTGAGTGGAGGGAGTCAATTCTTCATTCTTTATGCCCAACTTCTTTGAAGTACGGAGTGGACACACATTGATTGTAGAGCCATTATCAACTAGGCTCATAAGAACATTCATCTGCCTACACACCACAGTGAGGTGTAAGGCCTTATTATGTTGATCCCCTTCCGGGGGCAGATCCTTATTAGAAAACAAAATCAGATTGCTAGTACTTGGCAACTCAGTAGTGAGAAAGTTGACCAGTCCTTGAGGAGTCATGTCATCATCAACTCTTATCTCACCAGAGAATTCATCACAGCATTTCGATGCTCATGGGAAGTGGCCAAAAGCTTCCATACATTCATCTCCACCTTGGTCTTTTGCAGTTGTTTGACCACATCGTTGTTCACAGGATCGATGGGATCAACTATCGAATGTGATTGTGGTGGAGGTGGAGGTAGATTAGGTTGTTGCAACCGTCCACTTCTAGTGAGAACCTTGACCTCAAAGTCCCCCCAAACGTCTTCACTAGTTCCAAGAGATGAACATGCTATATCCTTGAGATAGACGTCTAAATCATCACTATCCCAAATTCCATTCACTTCTTCAGTACTTGAGATAAATACAACTTCCGGTAGAGGTTCATTCACAGGTTGAATGAGTATCGACAGATCAAAGGAGACTTCATCTCCCATGATAGCCAAAGCATCAGAAAGAGGACCTGTTTCAATGTTAGGCTTCTTGCCCCCTGGAGGAACAGGAAGTTGATTAGCATCGATCAGATCTTGGATTGCATCCTTCAGCCTCCAACACTTCTCAGTATTATGACCCTTGCCTTGATGAAACTTGCAATAAGCATTAGGGTCATAGCTAGCGGTCCTATTCTCAGGACGAGGTTCTGGAAATGGTCCGATTGGCATAATCAGTCCTTGACCATGCAAACGGTCATAAGCAACATCATAAGTCATTCCCAAAGGCGTGTAAACCCTCCTTTGCCTTTGGAATCTTTGAGGAGGAGCATTAAGGGCCAGCACATCATTGATATTGATATTGTTGGTAGCATTATTGGGCTTAGAAGACGAAGAAGAAGGAGTGTCGTTCTTCTTGTTTTTCCAAGTGTTGTTGTTATTGTTGCTACCAACAGACTTCATCTGTTCATCTTCGATATTGATTCCAATATCGTATACAGCGTCAAAGGTACTCAGAGGCAGAAACTTCAAGTGTTGCTTGTACTTATGAGTCAGATTGGCAATGAACAAGAGAACCATTTCTTTCTCCTTGGGGGGATCCACCAGGAGCGCAGTTGTTTCCCTCCACCTGCTTAAGTAAGTGGTGAAGCCTTCATTCTCTTTCTGTTTGAGAATGGAGATTTCACGTTCAGAAGTCTTGGCCTGGATGTTACACTTGGATTACAATGAATAGAACCACTGTTGACAGCAACATCCTCCCAGGTCGCGACATGTTTGGATTCCAATGAATAGAACCACTGTTGACAGGCATGCTCTAAGGAAAGAGGGAACACCGTAGGGAAGAGTGTCACATCTACTCCCTTAAGAGCCATAGTTGCAGAAAAAGCCTTCAAATGGAAAAGCGGATTATCAGTAGGCTTGAATTTGGGAATGTCAGCAGTGGAAAACTTCTCAGGAAGCTTCTCTCTTATGGACGAAGAGGTGACAGGCTGTTCCACATAAGTGAACTCTTCAGAGATCTTGCTCATCTGTTCCTTAATCTTGTCCATTGCAGCAGTAGTGACATTGTTTTGATTGTCCTGTTCTACAGTACTGACTCTAGTGGTGAGTGTCTGCATCATGTCAGACAATCTTTCAATTGTCCTATTGAGGTTCTTGATGTCTTCCTTAGTGGCCATTGGTTGAAAGTAGACTGGAGATGGATTTTGTGGAGATGATTGAGGTGGTTTCCTTGTACGCCTCTTTGGTATAAGAGGTTGTTGAGGTATGGACTCGAACCGTAACAATCTACCCCTGCTTCTTGAAAGTGTTGTGACACCGAAACAAACACACCTTTAATGACCAAACTTAACCTTAACCCATCCGGATAAAAAAAAGAAAAAAAAAAAGAATTTTTTTTTTATAAAAAAGAATCTATGGTTTTGAAATTCTATTTTTTTTTTAAAAAAGAACACATGGGAGGATACCATCCGACTTACTCCGAAAAAAAACGACACAAAGACGAGACTTCCCTAAAATACGGTCAAAAAGTGGTGCACGACTTAAAGAAAAAAGTGTGTGAACGCGATATGTGAGTGACTAAGTGAGGTTATAGACGCGTGTTTTGACCGTATAGCTTGACCGACACAAAACTGGACACAGCATTCGCACCAAAATCGAAAAAAAGACTGACAGAACACTTTCTTGTGCACCGTGTCACGGTGCAGGCTGTCGTGACACAGTGCAGTCTACCGTCAGACGGTAGATAGTCCCGTGTCACGACACTGTTCACCGTGGCGTGTCAGAACATGTCGTGACACGGTGCACAGTTGCAGGTCAGTTTTGTGATTTTTCCAGATTTTAACCGATTTTAGGTCCGTACTAATTACTATGTGAGAATAAAAACCCTCGGTCATGGGTTAAACAAAAGAGCAAACACATGAAGGTTAGCCCCAAGCAGCCACATAGCATTTAGGCACGATGATGTAAAAAAAGTTCGCAACCTAGAGTCAAGATCTATGTTCAACTATTGGTCAAGCTTTGGGTGTCAAAAGGGTACCATGGTTAAGAGTTTGGACGCGTTAGCAAGGAAGCCTCCCTTGAGGGTGTATGCCAACGGGCGGCTCCGCGAGTTCGTGATGAAATCGAACTCGACTCCATGGTTTGGGTGGATTTAATAACTCGGATGAACCCTTATTGCCATGAGCGTTTTTTTGGGTCGATAGAGCTTAAATCCCCCGGGGCTAAGACGCATGTAGAACACATACGTTTATTCAGAAAAATCGAAGGAAGTCGACTGTGAGGAAAGAAAATAAGCCACCGGACAGATTTTAGGACTGCCGTGACACGGCAAAAATGGTGCACAATACCGTGACACGGGAATTTTTGCCGTGTCACGGCAGTTAGAAGATCTGACTGGTGCCCTGTTTTCCTTCGCGCGCAACCAAGTTATCCAATTTTTCCTACGGGACAGACCTGAATGCGACGTTAAAACGTCTATGCAGATGCAAAAATGCCAAATTAATCACAGGAATATTTTTTCAAGAATCTTTCAAGTCTCATCCACTCAAACCGTTCACGGATCATAAAATGCCCTGACGAATAATGGAATTATTTCTAGTATTTAGTTTCTCCATGACGAACTAATACTATGTTCTCCTAATTGCATGATACTATGTTCTCCATGAAAGGAATGGTGTCCTTTGAACAAGTGTACCATTCTGATAGCGGGTTCAGAATTATTTGAAAGCTAATATATTCAGTAAGGTCAAGTGATCGGAATGCCTGGGTGGAGGCTGCTTCCGATCAGTAATATTAATGTATAATTAATATAACTGCTTAATCTTGACTGAACCCTTCGAGTCACACCCTAGCAAATATACGAACCGACTCGGCGAATTACTTCAGAAGAAATTAATTTGTCGCCCGAGTGTTAAATATTTAGACGTCGGAAATTTGAGCTTGGAGCGTCAAAACCGAGCGCCGGAGAATCTCAAATGTCGAGCTAAAATTTAGGATTTGGTGAGACGGGAAAATGCTTCAAGTAACAAGTAAAGTACTAGCCACACGAAAGGCTAGGAAAGCGTTCCCAATAGGTGCGTTCCACATGGCAGCACACATGGCAAAGCGCAGTGTGGCAACAAACGTGGCAGCCACCTATGGCAGCCGCCAAGTGGCAGCGTGCCACGTGGTAGCTCGCCACGTAGCAGCGCACCACATGGTAGCGCGCCATGGTGGCGACACATATGGCAAGGGCCGTGGACCCAGGGCGATGGGTCATGGACACGGGCCAAAATAAAATAGCCCAATTGAACCCAACTTGGGGCTCAAGGTTGGGTGACACATGGTTAGTTCATATTGCATGTGAATTGCCTTGGGGACCAAGTAGTAAAGTGGTCCTCACCTAACTATGTGACACTTGTTACTTGTTCCTTGATTTATTTAACTAAGGATTGAATTCATCAATCTTTCCATGTAGGATCTTTTTATGAAAAAAGTCCCACATTGAAAGATGAGTGGCATTCACAAGCTATCCTTCCTTATAAATAGCCAAAGCATGACTTGAGAATTCTTTCTTGAGTGGGAGTTAGAAAGAGCATTGCATTTTGGCAAAAACTCTTAAACTCCCTTCACACTTGGGTTTTGGTCAGACCTTGCTAACTCCAAGGTAGCGGACCTAAAAAGTCGGTGTTCGTCCTTTGTGGGTGGATACCGTTGGAGGCTCGGTATTTTTGGAGCTAAAGCTTTCAAGTAAGAGCCCATTAGGTCGGGCGAAGCACACGTCAAAGGTAAATTCCGATTTTATCCTTTTATGTTTATTTCTTATGCTTTATGGTTTTATTAATTGCGAGTGGTTCTTTGGGTCGGGGTCGTTTCCGCGGTAAGTTGGACTTACCAAACCCCAACAGCGGTATCGGAGCCACGCTCGTTTATTTTTAAAATCATAATATTTTTCAAGGTGTTTTTATGGCTTAATTTTTCTGGGTTGAGTTTCTAATTAGATTAGTAGCTCGTATTATCTATTTTAACCTCGTATTTAAGCTACCTTCAGCCCCGAACCCAAATTTCAACCCAAAAATAGTGAGTTTTGGGTGGAAAAGGCGTTCTGAAAATGGTTTTATCCTATCAGGGATTAGTTTTTAGCTAAAAAACGACCAGAAATGCACTTTTCGAGGGATTTTTCGTTTTTACGAAAACTTTATAGTTTTCTAACCTTGAAAATTAATTGCATATTTATGGTGGTTATGTAATTGGTTCAATACATATTTTATATGCAGATTTAAACCACTTTAGGCATGATTACTTGGTAGTAATTTGTGCTTGAAAGCTTGGTTTTATTTTTTCACATAATTGCAAACTAATTGTATTAAGTGTGAAATTGTTGTTCTTTGAGGCTTCCAAGTATTAAAGATTAAATCTTTAATTATGTTCAGTGATTGAAACTTTATATTACTAAATTCCATGAATTTTTTTTTGTTAAACTTTGTTGATTTAATCATTTTTTTGTTGATTGGAATCATAAAGTTTGAAACTTTGTGATAGAAAAATTGTTTATCTTCATATTGGAAGATATAATTTTTCAAGGATTCACAAGTATTAAAGTTGGAATCTTTATTAAACTTATGTTCATTTTTCCAACTCCCTCTTATTTTGTCAAAAACTCAAGATTAATTTAAACTAATTAAATTAATAGTGAGTAATTGCCCTCTTATTATTTTTATTTCACCAAGTTAAACCAATTTAATTAAAGAATAGTTCTTGGGAATTATTTTGGTTAGATGGACTTTTAAAATTTTATTTTAAGTTAGACTTATTTAAATTTTCATTTTTGCTCAATGAATTAATTCTAAAATTAATTTAGAATTTATTAGAGATGTCACACAAAATCGGAAATTAATCCCGAGGCACAAGCACGCAAACCAAGGCACAATAGCCATGTGCATCCCTCGGCCGGCTGGGCTGCTCTCACAGCCCGCATGTGGCTGCTGGGGGACGAGGCTGCTGCGCTTGGTGCGTATGGTGCTAGGTGTGTGCGAGGAGCTGTGTGCTGACGTGGTGCATAAGGGGAGTGCGAGATAATGCTAGGAGTAGCAGCAGTGCTAGGCCGCTACAGCTAGACGCGCATCGAGTGCGCGCTGCCAAGCAGCACCCAGCAGCATCACAACACGCCAGGCCGAGGCTGCTAGGCAAGCGCCCAGCACTTGCGTGTGAGTGCTCAAGGGTGCTAGCCTTGGGTAGTCGATGCACTTTTCTCTCGGTTTTAATTTTGCTTTTTGGTCGTTTTGTTTATTTTCATTAATTTTGTTTATTCTAATTAAAAATTTTGGAGGCTAGGCCTCGGGTTTTGAGCGGCATTGGCAAAATTTATTTTTGGACAAATTTTGGGATTTACCGGCTTAATAAATTGGATTAATTAAGTTGGATGCGGAATTTAGTGGGAGCTTCAAATTTTAATTGCGCTTATTTACATAACCGTATAAAACAACTTTGACTAGTTTTAATTAGACGTGTTAATTGGATTAACCACCTAGATTAGTTACTAGTTCACACGTATTTATGCATTGTTACTTGTTTATAGTTGTAAAATGCATGGGCCATTCACAAATAGTGAATGGATGAATGGAAGAATGTATATTCTCTCACAGGTTTTATGAAATGACAACTAGTGGGGCCCGATTCGGATAGAAAATACGGATTGCGATCCGTGATGTATTTTTATAAATCTAAATACAGTATGCGTATCGTTGAGTATTTTTGTACCTTAATATTTAGATTAGTCCTAATCCTAGATACTAGTAGTTGCATTTAATTATGGTCAAATCTTGAAATGGAGGTTCTTGGAAGACGTAGCCATGAAAGTTGCAATGAAGACCTTTTGAAGATTTGAAGATCTCAAGGGGTCATGCTAGTTGACAAATGCATCTATATTTATGTTTTTCGATATATATATATATATATATATATATATATATATATATATATATATATATATATATATGTGTGTGTGTGTGTGTGTGTGTGTGTGTGTGTGTGTGTGTGTGTGTGTGTGTGTGTGTGTGTATGTGTGTGTGTGTGTGTGTGTGTGTGTGTGTGTGTGTGTGTTTATGTATATGAATTATATGTTAGATGCACGTTTAGGATTTCGAATGTTGTGATGATTAATTAAGTTCACTTATATCAACCAAAATAGAAACCCTAGGTCCCTAAATATTGAGTAAAAACTTGTCATTCCAAAACAACACTTACCGGCCAAAAGAGGGTAGTGGTTGGCTACGCCAAAGTGAGGCATCACTACCTCTCCTAGGAAGTAAGGCATACCGGGTATGCAAGTTGGTTTTGGTTCTACTCAACGATATGAGTGATGGAGTCCTAACATGTCGTGGAAAAGTGAATAAATTGTTGAGAGAGCATTAGATGCGACGATTTATTCAACCAAGAGTGGCTTGGAGCCATTAGCAAAGCCTTGCTTACCTTAGGAGATTGACTGTTAAGACAAGTCAAAGCATGCTTAACCACTCTTTGTTTCTTTGGATCTTGAAATCGACTTATTCTCGCCAAATGGGGACAATTTTAATGCGTGGATAAGACGTTTAATAAGATTGAAGATTTGCATGAATACCTTTTAATTTTCAAACTTATTATGTCATTTACTTGATAAATGGTTATACTTTGCACATATATTTGTAGAATTCCAAATCAAACTGTATTGCTTTCCATGATTGGTATAGGAAATCTTTGAGAATGGTTTTCAAAGAAAAGTAAAGCATTCCTAAAATACAATTCTCATAAATGACTTTTATAACAAAGTCCGAAAGTGCGGTTGGACATCATGTATTCAAAATAATAGGCAGTTTTGATAAAACATGAATGCAAACTAAAATTTGTCAATATTGACAACCAACATATCTTTTCGCTTAATACATAGATGAGTAGGACTCATTGATGTTGTAATTCAAGCATGAATTAAAGGAAAAGATGGAACTTTGTTTTACGGCGCATTAGATGCTTGATTATGCCTAACAAAGTATAAAAGTCAAAGACTCTTAAAGAAATGGTTCTTAAAAGATTATGAGATAAAGTATGATAAGAAATATAGGAAACAAGGAACGAAGAAAAGGAATACGATTCCATTTCAGCCCATGAGTTCATATTATTGTAGTTAACTTAGCAATTTGTTATCTTCACAAGTATTGAATACCTGCATGAGTGTTCCACTTTTAAAGTGACCTCAAACTATTGAAGATAAGCTAAGTTATCGACTTACAAGCTAAGAATGAAGCAAGTGGTGCTACATTAGTTGTAAGGATGTATGCTTTGTTTAAAGACCTTTAAGCTAAGTCTAGAACAAATAAATGGTTATTGTGTTCCATAATCAGCAATTGATCCGTTTACACACGGAACGACTCACATTCAAAGCAATGAGCAATAGTTGCAAATTTATTTGAATGGCATGGTTGTCTAAACCATGAGTCAAGAATGCTTGATTATAAACAAACATTATCTTAACATGATAAACTAGCAAAAGCTCAAATTCATGGGCACGATTTGCGTTCCAAACATCTTTAGCAAAGTCACATCGACAAGAACGTACTCAAGGCTCTATTAGATACGCTCTGATTATTGATCAATTCGGAATCGTTCTAAGACAAGCAAGTCTTACTTGTTGAAACCGACAAAGTAAAGAGCTATTGTTCTTGGTATAGACAATTGACTCCGAAAGCTAAAGAGGATTCATTTACTTCAACGTCTCACAAAGAATTTGAAAGAATATGGCTATATTCATCAAATGTGAACAAACTTGACCTTGAATAGTTCAAGAGTTCAGTGAAGTATAGAATCGACTTGGCAAGATATCAAAACGTCTAGATTAGATCGAGCGATGTTTGCTTGAGCCAAGCGTGACCATCACAATGTTATGAAATTAAAATATTCATAAATAACTCCACAAAGAACATAGTGTGTCTTCACGGAGACCTCGATGCCATTTAAAAATGACTCGAACAATGATGGTTCACATCCCTTCCTATAAAGTTCTTAAGATTTGCACGAAGGGCTAATGTTACACTAAACAAAATGTTGAAGCTAAGAAAGGACGCCATATTCAATTATGGATAGAATTAACTTCTAAATGTCTTCTCAAGTATATGTCTAAAACTCTTAGCCACAGTGGGAGTTCACTGGCTCAGTGGGAGCTAAGTGACTCAGTGGGAGCTCACCGGCTTAGCAAGAGTTATGTGGTTGAGTGGGAACTTAATGGCTTATTAAAGGCTAAGATAGCTCAAGTGGGAGCTAACTGTTTGTTTCATCACAACAAACTTTTAGCCAAAGACAATATACATGTCTCTTTGTAAGCATTCAAGTGAGACCATGGGCATTACCTCCACAACCAAATTGAGAACATAGTGTTTTTTGCTCTTAGTGGTGTCTTTTTGGAAAGTAACACGTTTCCAAAATGAGGAGTGGGAGGAAAATGAACTCAATGACCATCGAGCTTAGAAACAAACTAGAACTGAGAATCTCGGAAGACCTTAAAAGGGCTTCGTGAGAATGCTTGATCAAGAATACTCAAAATGACTTTACAAGTGCCTTAAAAGAGAATTCATTTCTCACAAAACTTCAAAAATATTGGAGTAAGATCAACATAATAAAAGGGCTTTGGAAGCTCCTTGAAACTCAGTGGTTGATGCAATTACCTCGTATAGGTATAGAATTCACCAAAGGCTTGGATTGAATCCTATAAATTTCTATTAAGTTAGAAATAAACCTAAGACTTAGAAGCATACTATTTACTATTAGATAGTAAAGGAATAATGTCTTGTAAGATAGCTACGACAAATCCAAATTCCGAATAATGGTTAGAGGCCATAAAAATCCAAGATATACTCCATGTTTGTAAATCATGTTTGAAACTTGATTAATTTGCATAAAGGGTGAAAGAACCATCGAATGCAAATAAGTTTTTGAGGAGAAAACTAACAAATGTGGAAATGTATATGCATACATAGCTAGATTGGATGAAAAGGATACAATTAAATTCACGGAGTTGATAATAAAAACCTATTCACCAATCGGAATGCTAAAGTCTTTTCGTGATTGTTTTAGCAAAATTGCTCATATGAAATATGGCAAAATAGATACCAAAACCGCCTTCCTAAAATAGGATTTTGGAAGTGACTATGGAATAGTTTAAGGGTTTTGAAAATCTAAATAATGCTAGATTTGAAAGCAACCTCAAGGAATCCTTTATGGGATTTAAGGAAGCATTGCGTATAGGAATTGGAACGTATTTTGTCATAAAGTTAATAAGAGGATTGGCTTATGGAGAAACATAGAAATTCTGATGAATAAGAATTTTAGTGGGAGCAAAAGTAAAGGTCCAACGAGAAGTTTACGAACTCTATTGTGAAATAACTATCAAATGCTTAATGTTTAGATTTGAAAGTATTTTGACAATGGACCAAACAAAAGACGATACTTAGTACGTATTGGGTATTAAGTTCTATTGTATAGACTTGATAAAATGTTTGAACGTGTAAAGGAGTTTACCGTGTTAAACATGAATTGAAGGACTTTGAAAGACTTTCGACCCATATTTATAAAACTAAGTAAATGTTTGAACTAAGTATAAGCTAGGCTAAATACTAAGTCAAACATGAAAGACTCTCATAGAGACTTTCAACCATATCACACTGCAAACTGTTTAGCAAAGACTTTGTAAAACTAAATGAGCTAAAATGACAAATTGATGGAATAAGATTGAGAATTACTCTGCAATTTAATCCATCATGTACGTTGTGATATGGAATCGTCGCAGGACTTACTTGCTTAGAGCATGTGAAGTATGTATAAAGCACCAATCAACCTGAATCTATGTATTAGATCGTTAGATTATGGCCAAGAACATCCAAAGTACTTGGATAAGTAAATGGATGAGTTCTTGAGTAGTGGAAAAAAATACAATTTGAGAATTGATGTTGCAAGCACAAGCCTTAACAAGGATTAGATCCTTAACAAAGAAGTCGTTTAAAAGAACGAGCTAACAATAAGTTGTGGCTTGAGAATGGTAACATGGACGTGGATCCATGTGTAATGTGCAGGAATCTAAGGAAAATTTCCATGATCACAAGTGATTAGGGTATCCCAAATCATTGTGAGCCGTTTGGAATGAAACCCATGTTGGGGTTTGGTGAGTCCGACTCACCGCGGAAACAAACCCCGACCCAAGGAACCACTCGCAATAATTAAAATCATAAAGCATAAATAAATAATCACAAAGAAAAGATAACGAATCTTACCCTCGAAGCGAGCTTCGCCCAAAAACCGGGGCTCTTACTTGAAAGCTACGAGCACGTCAAGCGCCGTGCCTCCGACGGTATCCACCCACAAAAAGGCGAACACAACTTTAAGGTCTACTACCTGGGGGTTAGCGAGGTCCGACCAAAACCCGAGTGTAATATGAGTTTAAGAGTTTTCCCAATATTATGGAATGATCTTTTTAACTCCCACTCAAGCAAAGAATTCTCAAGCCATGCCATGACTATTTATAAGGAAGTATGCCTTGTGAATTTCACTCATCTTTAAATGTGGGACTTTTCACAAAAAGATCCCACATGAAAAGATTGGTGAATTCAACCCTTAGTTAAATAAACAAAGGAACAAGTAACAAGTGTCACATGGTTAGGTGTGGACCACTTTCTCACTTGGTCCCCAAGGCATTTCACATGCAATATGAACTAACCATGTGTCACCCAACCTTGAGCCCCAAGTTGGGTTCGGTTGGCCCATTTTATTTTGGCCCGTGTCCATGACCCATCAACCCGGGTCCACGACCATTGCCACATGTGTCGCCACCGTGGCGCGCCGCCATCATGGCGCTGCCACTTGGTGGCTGCCACTAGGTGGCTGTTGCCACTTAGCGGCTGCCAACGTGGCGGCCACGTGTGCTGCCACGTGGCATGCTCCTATTGGGCATGCATTCTTAGCCTTTTGCGTGGCTAGGATTTTACTTGTTACTTGATGCATTTTCTCGTCTCGCCAAATCCTAAATTTTGGCTCGACATTTGAGATTCTCCGACGCTCGGTTTCGACGCTCCAAGCTCGAAATTCCGACGTCTAAATGTTTAACACTCGGGCGACGAATTAATTTCTTCCGAATTAATTCGTCGAGTTGGTTCGTATATTTTGCTTGGGTGTGACCCGAAGGGTTCAGTCAAGATTAAGCTGTAATATTAATTATATTAATATTACTGATCGGAAGCGGCCTCCACCTAGGCATTCCGATCACTTGACCTTACTGAATATATTAGCTTTCTAATAATTCTGAACCCGCTATCAGAATAATACACTTGTTCAAAGGACACTATTCCTTTCAATCTCCCATTTGTCCTTCCGGACAAGTGTGCATTTAGTGTATAGCCCTTATCCTATGTCTCTTCATGTCTCTTCATGAACTACAGAGTAAGATTACTAGTCATCTCTGTTACGTCCAAAAGTGTTTCTCGAAATCCGAGTTTGACTGTTAATAAGCAGATGATTTCTAAAATCCATCTGAGCACGGCCATGCATTTTTCACAGTCTCGCTCTTCGAGAGGCCTTGTAAACAACAAGACATGTTCCCTATTGTTAGTATGGGGACATTTCCAGTCTTGTAATGTAGCTTCTCTTACTAAGAGGACTCACCCGCCCAATATCTGTGTTTATAATCCCAATTACGGCAGACGTTTGGCGGATACCAAAGTGGACCAGTACTCAAACAAGAGATCTCCCACTACTCATGGTCAAAGGAAAAGAGTTCCGATAGTAATAATGAGAAAATACTTATGACGATTTTTAAACCTCTTAAATTATCCTCATAGGTCGATCCAGTATGGTTCTAAACCAATACCTGTGCAAATTATTTATATCCTCATAGCACAAGAAACGGTGCTATAAATCATACTACACACTAATCTCTGATGGTCATCAATCGTCCACAAAATATGACCTTGATTAGGGATAATTTTCGATTAAAATATTCAATGTTCACTTAATAGGTGATTCTTTATCCAAGTCATTGACTTGATACCCTATTTTGAATATTTATTAAAATCGAATGGACTCATTATTTAATTCTAAACCAAAATTAAATAGTTTTGTGGAATATTTAGAAATATTTTATTCCACTATGAAACTTCACAATGTTTCATCTTATGATAAATGGTTTTTCCCAAATGTTTAAAGAGTAATACTCTTCATAAAACATTCATAGAAATCACACCCATATTTGATATGCTTGATTTCTTTCATGCAATTATGAATGTTGTCGTTCATTTATTGCAAAGGTTTAGTTATAATTACTTTGCAAACCTTAGCATCTTCATTATCCACCATTTCCATAAAAAGATGATAAAATTTTGAGAGTGTTAATGGATTACATGTGATTCAGGATTTATTGTCCAAGCAATGGCTCCCACTCATTTTCATGATTTGAGACCTTCTACTTGACAACCTACAGTCATCAACGTTCAACAACGAACTTTTCCATTTAACATCTTTCCTTATTATTGCCTTTAAGGCAACAATATTCTCAACATATATTTTAGTAGACTCCCTGATGATGCCTTGCTTGGGTTTCACTCCAAGCGACTCACAATGATTTGGGATACCCTAATCACTTGTGATCATGGAAATTTTCCTTAAATTCCCACACATTATACATGGATGCACATCCATGTTACCATTCTCAAGCCACGACACTTCTTGCCTCGTGCTTATAAATGGCTTCCTTGCTAAGGATCTAATCCTTGTTAAGGTTTGTGCTTGCAACATCAAAACTCAAATTATATTTGTTTCCATGCGTCAAGAACTCATCCAACTACTTATCTAAGTTCTTTGGATGTTCTTGACTATAATCTAATGATCTAATACTTAGATTAATGTCGATTGGTATTATATACGTATTTCACATGCTCTAAGAATTTAAGTCATCTGACGATTCCATATCATAGCTTTACATGATGGATTTAATTCTAGAATTATTCTCAATTTTATTCCATCCATGTAACATTTATCTCATACAGTTACACTGAGTCTTGCCAAATTGTTCGCTATATGATGTGGTTGAAAGTCTCCTACTAGAGTCCTTTCGTTTGACTTAGTACTTAGCCTAGCTTATACATAGGTCAAACATTTACTTAGCTTCATACATATGGGTCGAAAGCCTTTCAAAGTCTTTCATGTTTAACATGGTAATTTCTTTTACTCATTTAAACATTTAATTAAGTCTATACCATAGAACTTAATTCCCAACATGTACTAAGTATCGTCTTTAGCTCGGTCCATTGTCGAAAATACTTTCAAATCTAAACATTTAGCATTTGATGGTTGTTTCACAATAGAGTTCTTAAACTTCTTGTTGGACCATTACTTTTGCTCCCACTAAACTTCTTGTTCATCAGAATTTTTTATGTTTCTCCATAAGTCAATCCTCTTATTAACTTTATCAGAAAACACGTTCCAATTCCTTCATGCAATGCTTCCTTTAATCCCATGACGGATTCCATGTGCTTGCTTTCAAATCTAGCATTATTTAGATTTTCAAAACCCTTCGACTATTCCATAGTCACTTCCAAAATCCTATTTTGGGTAGGCGGTTTTTGTGTTTATTTTGCCATATTTTATATGTGCAATTTTGCTAGATCAATCACGAAAAGACGTGAGCATTCCGATTTGTGAATGGGATTTTATTAAAATCAACTCCTTGAATTTAATTATATCCTTTACAACCAATCTAGCTATGTATGCATATATATTTCCACATTTGTTAGTTTTCTCCTTGAAAACTTATTTGCAATCGATGGGTCTTTCACCTTTCATGCAAATTAATCAAGTTTCAAACATGATTTTCAAACATGGAGTCTATTTCGGATTTTCATGGCTTTTAACCATTATTCGGAATTTGGATTTGTCGTAGCTATCTTACAAGACATTATTCCTTTACTAAGTAAATAGTATGCTTGTAAGTCTTAGGTTTGTTTCTAACTTAATAGAAAAATTATAGGATTCAATCCAAGCCTTTGGTGAATTCTATACCTATACGGGGCATCAAACACTGAGTTTTAAGGCGCTATCAAAGCCCTTTTATTAAGTTGATCTTACTCCAACATCTTTAATGTTTTGTGAGTAATGAATTCTCTTTTAAGGCACTTGTAAAGTCCTTTTGAGTATTCTTGATCAAGCATTATCACGAAGTCCTTTCAGGTCTCTTCCGAGATTCTCAGTTCTAGTTTGTTGCTAAGATCGATGGTCATCGAGTTCATTTTCCTCCCACTTGTCGTTTTGGAAACGTGTTACTTTCCAGAAAGACACTACTTAGAGCAACAAACAATTTTTGTTCTCAATTAGGATGTGGAGGTAATACCCATAGTCTCACTTGAATGCTTACAAAGAGACATGTATATTGTCTTTGGGTAAAAGTTCGTTGTGAAACAAACAGTTAGCTCCTACCTGAGCTATCTTAGTCTTTATTGAGCCATTCAGCTCCCACTGAGTCACCTAGCTCCCACTGAGCCACTTTGCTCCCACTGAGCTAGTGAACTCCCACTGAGACTAAGAGCCTTAGACATATACTTGAAAAGAATTTTAGAAGTTATTTCTATCCATAACTGAATAGGGCGTCCTTTCTTAGCTTCGACACATTGTTTAGTGTAACATTAGTCATTTGTGCAAAACTTTAAGAACTTTATAGGAAGGGTTGTGAACCATCATTGTTCGAGTCATTTTCAAATGACACCGAGGTCTCCGTGAAGACACACCATTTTCTTTGTGGAGTTATTTATGAAAATTTCCATTCATAACTTTGAGATAGTCACGCTTGGCTCAAGCAAACATCGCTCGATCTAATCTAGAAATTTTGATATCTTGCCAAGTCGATTCTGTACTTCACCGAACTCTTGAGCTACTCAAGTCAAGTTTGTTCACATTTGATGAATATAGCCATATCCTTTTAAATTCTTTGTGAAACGTTGAAGTAATTGAATCCTCTTTAGCCTTCGGAGTCAATTGTCTATACCAAGAACAATAGCTCTCTGTTTTGTCGGTTTCAACAAGTAAGACTTGCTTGTCTTAGAACGATTCCAAATCAAGCAACTATCAAGAGCCTATTTAATAGAGCCTTGAGTACGTTCTTGTCGATGTGACATTGCTAAAGATGTTTGGAACGCAAATCAAGCCCATGACTTGAACTCAGTGAGTTTATCATGTTAGAGGAATGTTTGTTTATAATCAAGCATTCTTATATTAAACCAATTTAGAATTATATTAGAAAATGGTTTGTATTAATATTAAACCAATTTAGCTTAATAATAGTTTGAAGCAAATTGAATCTCTGTTTGTATGCCTTTGAGATCGCAAGAATCATTTTTCACTATAAGAATCAAGTAGAGGCCAATACGAGCGAATGTGACTCGATGACTTACTTCGTACCATCATCCCCGATCCTCCTTTTGTGGTTCCGAACCATATGGAGTTATTAATATCATGGATTATGAATGGGGTGTCACCTTCACGGGTCAATCATTGTTGCCTTTTTAAGATCCGTGAACGGTTTACAAGTTCCTTAATACTTGTTGGCGGCTCCCTACTTTCCTTGTACCTAATCGTATACGCCAATTCCCACTTCCTAAGAGTGTCAAGCATATTCACACATGCTTTAACGTAGGCGCACTTTGAGCGATGCTTACAGTCTGCATTCAGCTTAATCGTAGAACCTGAGGGAGGCAGCCACTTAGAGGGGTTACGCTTCTGTATAGGCCTAGAAACACCATACATCCTCACTATTTGGAGTTATGCTTCTTGAGAACACATGATTGTTGCGTTTTGACCAGATCAACCACATAAGGAATTCAACAAAAAACTTGCGTTTTCTTCACATCTGTGCTGCTCCATCTTTCCACCATATCGCATGCATTATCGCTTCTATCGTGAATAAGGATCAAACAATCACTCTCTTCCCCAAATCCTGTACTTTAACACAGTAGAAAATGGCGTGACTGCTAGTCTCCTCTTCCCCTACACACCAAGGACAAGAGACGCCTTCCAGAAGGTACTTTTACTTCAATAAAGCTTTCCTCGGCAATGTATTCGAGCGAAGGCACCAGAAGAAGTGGAGAGATTAAGGAGAGGCTTCAATCCCCTATATTTCGACCTAAGAACGATGATACTCATCAAGATTGCAACCCTTCTCAAGCATGTAAGCTGTCTTAGTAGAGTATAGGCCGTCATTCGAAAAAGCTTTGATTTCCCCAGGAGCTCATCAGCGGGATTGATAAGATACACTTCTGGTCGCGTCCATTGAAGGCAGTATAAATGGAACCATAATTCAATTCCATGTTCTCCAAATCAATCAAATCATTCACATTCAAAATTCTTTCAACATCCAAACTAGTCACAAACTGCCCCTCCGAGTCAGCAAGTTAAGGATCGCTCCAAACATTCACATTAAAACCATTCCCTATGTGCCAAATAACTCCTTTCACAAGAGATTTACTACTCCATACACTCCTCCATGAGCAGCTCCTACCTACTCCCAAATTAGAATCAAGAAAGAAGGAATTTAGGTAGTATTTGCCTTCATAACTCGACTCAAGAGAGAGTCATCCCTATGAACAAGCTTCCACGCCTACTTACTGAGCAATGCATCATTAAAAATTTTGAAATATTTAATCCCATCCCTCCAAAACACTTTGCAGTACGCATACCATCCAATGATTTCTAATGCATATTCCGATGAGCACCTTTTTGTCCCCAAAAAAACCTTGTCGTTACTGTTTGAATACTTTGAATGATAGAAATAGGGAATTTTTATACACCCATCAAGTAAGTCAAAATCGCCTGAATTACTAATTTCAGTAGCACTTTTTTCCCAACTTTGGACAACAACTTCTCTTTCCAACCTTGCAATTTCTTCCAAATTCTATCAATTAGAGCTTCAAACATTGCTTTTTTGGATCTTTTGACAGCAGTTGGAATCCCTAAGTAATTCTCATATATGTACACTTGTCTCATATTCAAAACACCCATTATTTCACTCTTTTGCTCAATGCTCACACCTTTGCTAAAGGACACCTCCGATTTCTCGTAATTAATATTTTGCCCTGATGCTACTTCACAAGTGTTGAGTAATCATCTATAACTTCGCATTCTCGTCGGTTGGATTTATCAAACAACAAACTATCATTTGTAAACAAAAGATGTGAAATAACAAGACCACTCCTGCTAGTTGTTGCCCTATGAAGCTCTTTTCCCTGTACTTTATTTTGTAACATGTGAGAAAAAGCACCTGCTACCGAAATAAACAGTTAAGGGGATAAAGGGTCCCCCTGACAAAGCCCCCGGGAGGGAGTCACATCACCACATACTCTACCATTAACAATAAAAGAGTATGAAATAAACATCAAACAGTCCATAATCAAGTTCACCCATCTACCATCAAAACCCATAGTGAGAAGGAGTTTTTAAGGAAGCCCCATTCAACACGATCATAGGCTTTACTCATATCCAATTTCAGCGCAATAGTGCCTCTTATACCCCTATTTCTCTTTTTATCATAATGTTACACTTTGACACACAGTTTAGGAAATTTAATTAACTTAAATAAAAATAAGGGGAAAATGGGGTTGTTGAAGTATACAAAATTGTAAAAGAAAGTAGGGTTAACAGTTTATTAAAAAGTACAGTTATAAATGTGAGAGAAAAAAAAAAGTAGTAGTAGGTTTTAAATAGGGACCATGAATGGAGATAAATATAATACGGAGCATTAAAAGGTTGTTTTTTGTCAAAAAAAAAAGTGTAACACTTATTAAAACACGACCACATTTGGTAAGTGTTACACTTACAAAGTATGGAGAGAGTATCACATAAAATACGAAGTACCCAATTTGATTTCACGAGACATATACTCCCTCGGTTTTTTTTTATGTGTCCCATACCCTTGGGTACACAATTTTAGGTAAAAGAATAAAATAGTATATAAGTGGAAGACATATACTCCCCCATTTTTTTAAGTGCTTTATAACCTTGGGCACATAATTTTAGGTAAAATAATAAAAAAATATATATATATAAGTGGGTATGGTTAGGATAAAAAATTTGAAAAAGTAAAAGAGAGAATTGTAAATGAGGATCATTAGCAGTGGCGGATCCAGGAATTGTACCTAGGGGGTTCAAACTTCATCAAACATCCGATATCTTAATGCACGGATATAAATCGGATATTTAAGTATAAATAGAGTGTTCAAATAAAATACCAATACACAAGTACAAAACAAAATAAGTCCAAATTTCAATAAAAATGCAAAATAAAATGATCCGATACAATAATACTACCTCTGTTAAATGTTATGTCCAGCTTTGGGGTATTATTTGTGAGATATAAAATATTCCAAAGTTTCACATATTATTTAACGGAGGTAGTAACTTTAATTAAATGTCCAAACTTTTCATTGTCACGCACTACAATAATTTTTAAAAATAAATAAATAAGCAGTACTACACTACTCTATTACCCATTTAACAGTTAACAATACAAGTATACTACAAAACAATCAACATATTAACAATAAAGAAATTGAAAAACTCAAAATAGACTATTCATTATTAGATTACAATATATAATTGAAAAACAATATACAATTGACAAATTAACACTTAAAAGAAAAAAGATCAACAATCTACAATTTAAACAAGTAAAAAACATATTAAGATATTGAAGAAATTAAAAAAATAAAAACTAAATAAATAAAAGAGAGAGAAAATGTAGACACCCATTCATTCTCCCCAAAACCAGCCCTGGTGATGAATACCTTTCGCGTCGAATCATAATCAAATGAAATGAAAGTGTAGAAAGTCTAGTGTTGCGGTTAGTTTTTTTTTTATTAAAAATCTCTCTTTCTGTTTTCGAAAACCTATTTTATTTTATAAAAAAAAGCCAATATATTTTAGTTTGGTACATAACAAGGGTCCATTAATAGAATAGTTGTATTGGGCTCAAAAAGAGTTTTCCAACGATATATTATAAGCCCAATTCCGATGAATAATGTGGAAGTTATGGCCAAATTACTAAACTGGGCTCGGTTTGATCTTTATATGCGGCCGAATGATCTAGAAGAGGGCCTATTATGAATTATCATTCCTAATGCAATAAGAATTGATTATAGTCTTCTAGAATCTTCTAGAAGGTTCTTTTGAATCCTAATGGGATTAGGATTGATAATTAAGTTTTATGAGTTTTATTTGGAATAAAAGAAGTGTTTTAAGAGAAATCATGATTTTACCCCTCATACGGACTTTTACGACTTAATTTAATCAAAAAATAGAAAACGTGTGGAAAAATCTCCTGCAACGCCGAACGTCAGGCTGTCGCCTAGCAACAGGGGTTGTTGCGGCGACAGAGGCGTGTTTTATTCCTCTTCAAACTCTGATTCATTTTTTATCAAATCCGGGATATTTTCATTATAAATAGTGTCCTTAGACCTTCATCAATTCTCACCAACTCTCATCAAGAAATTCTTGATATTCTCTCTCTCTCTCTTTCTAAACCAACTTTTTACAAACAAAATTCCGCATTCACAAGATCTAGACACACCTAGCCCAATTCAAAGTTGCCTTCGCCCTAGACGTGAAAGGTTTGATATTTCAAAGGGTTTGGTCCCTAATCTCTATTTCAATTATTTAATTTTTATAGTTTCCATGAAGTTACTAACGTGTGTATTTTGTTATTAGAAAGAGGTACAAGGCATCCAAGTAAGTGCTTTAATTGTTTAATTGATATTATGAGATAGAAATCATGCTTAGATTGTTATTTTGATTCCTAGTATCATGTTAGGATTTTTTTTTTATTCCTAGTATCATGTTTAGGGTAACAACTAAAAATTTCTAATATCATGTATGATTAAAAGAATGCTTCCTATTCCTAATATTCATTTTAGTATCATGTTAGGGCTAAAGCTTTGATTTTGATGTTTAGTGACATGCTAGGGTTTGTTATTAATCTTGTTAGTATCATGCCTAGGATCTTGCTATAATTATTATGCTTTAACATGATTATTATGATTTTGATCATTATTATTATGATTGTTTTTATGATCATTATTATGTTGCTTGATATTATATATTATGATTATTGCTTGATTACACCTTTTATGCATGTTTAAAGGAAATTGGTACTTGTAATCACGCTTAATAAGATAATTAATAATCTTGTTTAGGTTAATTTGATTATAGTTCAAGTGATCACCAATAATAGATTTGTTTGTGCATTAATATTCAACCAACATAGATTAAACAGGTTTAGGGTTAACCTATTGATTACATGTTAGTCAGAAAGCGCACATGACTACGAGAAGAATAAAGTAGAGGCCTATTATTAGGGCAGGTTTTTTCTTTTTTAGATTGAATTTGTACTTTTATCCCCAAACTTCTAGTCTTGGTTCCAGACCTATTGGATTTAACGATCTCCTTCACCCTGTGAACGGTTTACAAGTTCCTAAAACTTGTTGGCGACTCTTTTGCTCTAGATTCCTTCCCTTTGGACGCCACCATGCTTAAGTGTATGATCACAGTGGGGTTCAAGTTTGGGGTAATGCTTGAAATATTCCCTACAGTTTTTGGCGATTCCACTGGGGAGGATTTCTATTTTAATTCCTAAAATTTATTTTGGCAATTATTTAGAATGAGTGGATGAGACTCGAACAGTTCTAAGTATTTCATGTGCGTAATTTTGATTAATATTATTGTCATATGCATAAAAAAGGTTCTCATTGGAATGACCATCTGTAATGAGTAAAAAGTATAGGATTTTTACACGTAGGAAATTTGAGGAATATCTTTCACAACTAGAATCAAAATAATACTGCAAAAACTGGAAAATTCTAAGAACACAGACAGATGCTGAGGCATGTAGGAACCAGCGTCTAGAAAACAGAGCATGTCGCCGAAGATATGGCTCTGTCGCCTGGCAACAATTCTAACATCTGGCGACTGGGCGTATATCCTGGCGACAGACTCTGTTGTCTGGCGCCGCGTTCTTCCAATATCGAGCCAGAAATCTGCCTTCTTATTTCGACCAGTTCTAGCACTGTTGGCTCGATTCTACTTCCTGAATGAGTTTTTCTCACATTTTTGAAATCCATATGTGTTCTACATATGGACATAACCCTCTGGGAATTCATGATCCATCTACTTGATTGAACGCTCTGAGCAACAAAGGGTACATCCGAGAATGTTGAATTCACCAAACCATTGAAGCGAGTTTAACTCGCGGGGTCCCATCCACACGCGCCAACCCTTCCAATGGTAAGGCTTCCGCGCGGTGCATCCGGACTCGTAACCATAGACCCTCTTTGACTAACCCATATCCTGAACTTTAGAGAACTATAGCCATGGTTAGGTTGCAAACTCATTGCATCATATTGTGCCTACTTGACTACTTGTGCATTATTTATTGTGCATACTCTATGTGTTTTTCCTAACCGTTTGTTTGACTTGTGTTTAAGCCTAAATAAACTGATTACTGACTAAACTAATTAATTAATTAATTTGAGTAATTAAAGTTTAATAAATTAATCAAAACTGACTTAGTACGACTTTAGGCCTGTCCCGTAGAGTAAACATACTGAAAGCAGTCCTAGATTAATGTTCCAGTAATGGCGCAAAAATTTGGGCTGCAACGCCATGCGACAATTCTGTCGTCTGGCGCTGCACTGCAATGTGCAGCGACAGTCCTGTTGCTTTGGCGACAGTCCTATTGCTTTGGCGACAGTTCAGTTTTTTGCTTGAGTCACCACGACGAGTCTAATCAAACAGTTTATTAATCAGTTTGGTTATTATGTTAACGACAGTAACCTTATTTAGTCCTTAATCGAGTCTAAGAATTTAGTCTCATGGTCTTACACAAGAGTCAAAGCATGTCACTTGCACTCACAAATAAAGCACACACTAATATGAACACTTTGACCATGTCTAGAGAGTTGTATGCGCGTGTTTTCAGTCATTGTTTTTAGGGGAGTAAGTCGAATATTAATCCTCCAATTAAACCACACTTGTTTGAACCCATATACTTGATTCCCAAAATTATGCACCCTATTTTTGATTTTTTCTTTTTCTTTATAAACCCGTAAAGTCAAATTCAATTTGAGTCAAGTCATTGAAACAAATAAAATAGTTTAATTTACAGCGCGTGGTCAAGAAAGAAAGGGCGTTTAATCAGAGACAACCTTTTCGTTCAAGTACAACTTTTTGATAAACCAGTCAGTCGGAAAAGAAAAGCTAAGAAGATAATGGCGAGTCAAGAAGAATTCAATGAGCTCAAGAAGCAAATGGCTAGTGTTACTGAGGTGCTAAAAACCTTAACCATCCAAATCAATGACCATGTGAAGCAACAACAAATGGAGCTCATGCAAGAGAGCTTGAGCAAGATATCTAATGACTACATGTTCCAGACAGGGCATTAGCTCCCAAGGGGTCTCAGTGGACAAGGAGCTTCTTCCACAAAATTTCAATGCCAACGACATCCCAAAGTTCAAAGCAACTGACAACCCCTATTTCCATTTAAGAGCTTTTGAGACTATAATGAATATTAAGGGGATTGATAGTAAGGTCTTTCATTATTTATTTTCTTTATCTCTTGAAACTGTTTGTCAACAATGGTTCTTTTCCCTTGACAAGGAGAAAACCTCTACTTGGGAATCTATCGTAAACGCTTTCATTGAAAGATATAAATGCAATATTCAAGTTGAAACTGATCATAAAGAACTAGATACTTAAACAAAAAGAGAATAAAGGTTTCACTTCTTTCTTTAATAAATGGAGAGAAACTTCTGCTAGGATGATTGAAGTACCAAGTGAAAAGGAATTTGTGAGGATGTTCATTAAGAAGTTCCAAGAAAAGTACTCCAAACATCTTAAGTATCAAAACGATCTGCATACTTTCAAGGCCGTCTATGACATCGGTGTTGTAATCGAAGATGACCTCGCAAAGCAAAAAGCCACTAACATAGTAACAACAGTGGCTGGAAAGGTAAGAAGAACGACAATCCTTCTTCTTCCAAAACCACCCACTCAAATAATGTTAGCACACTAGTGGAAAAAATATCATCCGTAACGGGCAAAAAGGGGTCATCCGTAACGGGCAGCGTCCGTTACGTATGCGGCCGTTACAGATGGCCATTGTTATTCGTAACGGGCACTGTTGAGTTATTCGTAACGGACATTTCAAATGCCCGTTACGAATAATGAGTTATTCGTAACGGACATTTGAAATGTCCGTTACGAATAACCCCTTATTCGTAACTAACATTTCAAATGTCCGTTATGAATATTGGGTTATTCGTAACGGACATTTGAAATGTTAGTTACGAATAAGGGGTTATTCGTAACAGACATATGAAATGTCAGTTACGAATAAATCCTTTTTTGTATTAAAATAAGTCCTTATTCGTAACGGACACCTAAAACGCCCATTACGAATAAGTAATTATTCGTAACTGACATCTTAAATGTTCGTTACGAATAAAGTTTTATTGTATATAATTTAACACTTATTTGTAACAGGCAACAAAAATGCCCGTTACGAATAACTGGTTATTTGTAACTGACAATTCTGCTGCCCGTTACAAATAATTATTAAATTAAATTTTCATTTTATTTAATTTCGACAGCATGTATTTATATATAACTAATATATATTAATTAAAATATGTTATAATAAACCTGTTCCTGTAAATAAGCAATTATACCGAACAATCTTTCGTAAAAATTAATACGATGTAATATAAAAACTGAAGTAGTAACACATTACAAATAAAAACTTGTATAAATTTATCCAACATATACAACAACACTAAAAATATTATGTTGTCCTACCTAAGCTAATAGTTATGCATTCAATAAATATTTACTTCTAAAGTATTGCGCCCGTTGTTCTCGAACCAAATTCAACTCATCAACATCATACGGGGCGGTCCTTGGACAAAAATCCTATTGAAAAAAAAAACATATGAAAGAAGGTTACAAAATAAAAATAATACATAATAAAAACAATCATTAGAATAAATGTGATGAACCAAATTATAGAAATAAAACTCATAATATAGAAACAAAACACATAACATCCTTAATTGACTTATATTTTGATTTCTATGAGTTGAAATCAATAAAAAGTAAACATTTACTCACTTTTGGGAGCGTATAGAGCCAAAAAGGCTTCAAAATTGCCTAAGGGACTTCTACCTTTCCCATCTTTCATGTATTGGTTCAAATTAACACAATATAATACTAAACATCCTTAATTACCTTATATTTTGGTTTTTATGAATTGGAATCAATGAAAATTGACCACTATCTCACTCTTGGGAGCGTATATAGCCAAAAACGCTTCAAAATTGTCTAAGGGACTTCTACCTTTCCCATCTTTTAAGTATTTGTTCAAATTAACACAATATAACACATAACATCCTTAATTACCTTATATTTTGGTTTCTATGAATTGATATCAATGAAAAGTGACCATTTATTCACCTTTGGGAGCGTATAGAGCCAAAAAGGCTTCAAACTTGCCTAAGGGACTTTTATCTTTCCCATCTTTCATGTATTGGTTTAAATTAACACAATAAAGAACATAAAATCCTTAATTAACTTATATTTTGGTTTATATGAATGTAAATCAATGAAAAGTGACTGTTTACACACTTTTGGGAGCGTATAGAGCCAAAAAGGCTTGAAACATGCCTAAGGGACTTTTCTCTTTCCCATCTTTCATGTATTGGTTTAAATTAACACAATAAACACATAACATCCTTAATTAACTTATATTTTGGTTTTTATGAATTGAAATCAATGAAAAGTGACCATTTACTCACTTTTGGGAGCGTATAGAGTCAAAAAGGCTTCAAAATTGCCTAAGGGACTTCTATCTTTCCCATCTTTCATGTATTGGTCCAATTAACACAAAAAAACATATAACATCCTTAATTAACTTATATTTTGATTTCTATGAATTGAAATCAATGACAAGTTACCATTTACTCACTTTTGGGAGCGTATAGAGCCAAAAAGGCTTCAAACTTGCCTAAGGGACTTTTATCTCTCCCATCTTTCATGTATTGGTTTAAATTAACACAATAAAACACATAACATCTTTAGTTAACTTATATTTTGGTGTCTATGAATTGAAATCAATGAAAAGTGACTATTTACTCACTTTTGGGAGCGTATAGAGCCAAAAAGGCTTGAAACTTGCCTAAGGGACTTTTATCTTTCCCATCTTTCATGTATTGGTTTAAATTAACACAATAAAGAACATAAAATCCTTAATTAACTTATATTTTGGTTTATATGAATGTAAATCAATGAAAAGTGACTGTTTACACACTTTTGGGAGCGTATAGAGCCAAAAAGGCTTGAAACATGCCTAAGGGACTTTTCTCTTTCCCATCTTTCATGTATTGGTTCAAATTAAACAATTTAACACATATCATCCTTAATTAACTTATATTTTGATTTCTATAAATTGAAATCAATGAAATATGACCATTTACTCACTTTTGAGAGCATTTAGAGCAAAAAAGGCTTCAAAATTGCATAAGGGACTTCTATCTTTCCCATCTTTAATTTCATGTATTGGTCCAAATTATAGAAATAAAACACATAGCATCCTTAATTAACTTATATTTTGGTTTCTTTGAATTGAAATCAATGAAAAGTGAGCATTTACTCTCTTTTGGGAGCATTTAGAGCCAAAAAGGCTTCAAAATTGCCTAAGGGACTTCTATCTTTCCCATATTTCATGTATTAATCCAAATTATAGAAATAAAACACATAACATCCATAATTAACATATATTTTTGTTTCTATGAATTGAAATCAATGAAATATGACCATTTACTCACTTTTGAGAGCATTTAGAGCCAAAAAGGCTTTAAATTGCTTAAGGGACTTCTATCTTTCCCATCTTTCATCTATTGGTCCAAATTATAGAAATAAAACACTTAGCATCCTTAATTAACTTATATTTTGGTTTCTTAGAATTTAAATTAATGAAAAGTGACCATCGGAATTACCACAAATTATCAGTATTTGTTAAAAAAGAAATTGATCAAATCGAAACAAAAATCGGAAAAGTTACAGACTTCATAGCAAACAAACACTCAAAATGATCATATCAACACAAAAAATCAAGCAAAAACTAGCAGAAAAAAACAACGAAATTCGAATATTAACCCCAATTTGACGAAGAAACTGAATTCACAAAATCGATTGAACATACAAAAAAAAATTGACAACTGACAGTACAATCTAAACACTAATACAGAAAAAATAACGCATCAATGAAGATCTTACTTCTTCCCATGGCGGCGAAACTTGAAGAAAATCTGAGCTTCGAAAAACGAAAACCCTAAGAACGGGAACAAGAAGAAGGGGAAATTAAAAGTTAGGGTTTACTTTGAAATCACTCTCCTGATAAATCAAATTCAACATATAAAAAAAAACCCTAATTTCAAATTGAATATGAACAATAGAAAAGAGAGAGGAGATTACAGTTTTGGAGCGGCAGGGTTTGCCGCAGGAAGAGTAGATGAGATTAAGAACAGGCTCATTAGATTCAGAGAAATTGGAGAGAGAAGTGAGCTCCGCATGTTGTTGAGCTTCTGCTACGGATTTCAAAAGAGCTCCACAATCTCCGCACTGCAACGATACGCCTGACATCCTCGTTACTCAATAGAGAGAGAGAAAAAACGGAGCTTGAGCTGAGGAGTTGAGGGATGACGATGAGCGAACGATGACCGAGCTGCTTCAATATTGGAGAGAGAAAAGGGAAACAATATTTTGAGAGAGAGAGAAAGGGGAAATTAAAAGTTACGGTTTACTTTGAAACCTATTCGTAACGGGAAAGATTTGTTGGTTACGACTAGTTGGTTATTTGTAACGGGCAAGATTTGTTGGTTACGATTAGTTGGTTATTCGTAACGGGCAAGACTTATTGGTTACGACTAGTTGGTTATTCGTAACGGGCAAGACTTGTTGGTTACGACTAGTTGGTTATTCGTAACGGACATTGAATTTGCCCGTTACAAATGATGTAATTGTAACGGGAAATCATATGCCCGTTATGAATAGCTTGTTACAAATAAGATTTTTTCCACTAGTGGCACCTTTAATCAGAGTGAAGTCCTTGCTATGAAAAGCCAAGGACAAAAGAAACCATTTAGGAGGAACTTTACTCCTATTGGTATGAGTTATGACATCGCATTCGACCGACTGAATGCAAAAGGTCTTATAACTCCTATTGGACCATTTGGGGATCCACCTGTTGAAAAAAGGACTGCTAACTAGAATCCCAATGCACATTGCAAGTATCACCAAGACAGGGGTCATCTCACTGAGAACTGTTGGAAGCTTAAGGAAGCTATCCAAGACTTGATTGACAGCAATAAGCTTCCATTTCCCCCTGCAAGCAAGAAGCCAAGCATCAACATTGCACCCACCTCTAATTTTTGGCTATCTCTGATGAGGAAAACCATGTTGATCCATCATCCCTCATCAAACCAGTTGAAGAAATTCATGCTATTGAATAAGAGGAGGAAATCTTTTTTGATGCCATGAGTGATTTCCCTCCCGGACAAGAACCTGCAACTAAGGAAGAAGTATGGATTCTAATACGACCAATGTCGGAGGGAATAGACTTGTTGAGTGAAGCTATTGAATTCGCGAAGAAACAAGAAAAAGTGGTCCAAAACAAGCATGTCAAAACTCCACACACAGAGAAGAAGCCATTTTCTCTCCAAGTAATTGACACACCCAAAAGGAGTAATAAGCCTTACATTCCAATTAGGACTTCCTATGCTAAAATGTTCAAAATTCTCTCGGAGAGTGGTAAGTTTAAACCTCTCGAACCGAGACCATTTGAGTCGTTAAAGAGGACAGATAGGTTCTACTGTCCATATCATCATTCAGGGGGACATACCATCAAGAATTGTTTTAAATTTAAAGATTTAATTCAAAAGCTAATCGATAACAAGAAGCTAGTCCAAATTCCACAAGAACAAGATATTAGCATCAATGGGGTTTGGGACAGCGATGATGTAACACCCCGTATTTTCGAACCACTATTTTACTTGTACTTAAACCTATTAAACATAATTTCTAATTTAAATCTCAATTTCCAAATCAAATGCTAATTTAATTTCTAAAATCTTTGTTTTGATTTAAGGGTTATCCCAAGCTTTTGAATTCTAATGATTTGACAAAACGATTGAAAATTTTAATTTAAAAGGTTTTATACTTGAGTTTTAATCATTTCAACTAAATTTGACATGTCTGAATTGATATTAGCTTTAAAGGGTGATTCCTTAAGCTTAAGCGTCAATTCAGTAAGTGTTTATAAATTATATGTAATTTCAATATTTAACTTATCACAATTGATACGGGTCATCATGGGTGATTCCTTGACTGAAGTGCCAATTTGATAGGTATAAAATGATTCTATGATTTTAAAGATGTTTTCCGTTCAATCGTATCAATATCGATGTATAAAGTTGTGTTGGGTGATTCCGTTGACTTGATTATTGAATTGATATTGTTTACAAACTATTCTTTAATTTATATTTATAAAACTCATTATAATGTCCTTTTATTCATTAGGTCATTATAAATGAATAATATTATTGGTTTCGCATATCGCCTCTTTATATTGCTTTTCTGTAAAATATGAACTTTATATATATATTTGTTTCGTGATTTAAATTATTGTTTTCATTATTATTATTGAAATTACTATTTATATTATTATTGATTTATCAATAATATAATCTATATTATTGTTTTTTTAAACATACTTTCAAATTGCCTCTCGTTACATCCATTTCCTAGTCCAGTTTCGGGCCAACTAGAATTTGTTTATTAGTCGGGTTTCGCCTTAACACTTTCATGACTAAATAGATTAATATATACTTGTTTATTAGCTTTCCTTATCCCATTCTTAAGCCTCAACTAATTATTCAATCAAGCCCAAAAGAAGAGCCTTTAACTGATGTATTATGAGGCTTGTTTGTGAGCTTCATTTGAGCCTATTTTAGGCTAATTTTTGCAGCAGCTTTGAGGGATTAGTGGCTAATCATTTTACTCTAAGTAAACTCCTCTAATCAATGGTAATAACACCTAATTATGGCTGCCCAACTTCTCCACTTCTCCTTCCTTTTTTTACATGTACATTATATGCTAGCTTCATCAGTTTTTCTTCAGCAAAAAACTCTTCATATACTCTCCTCTCTCTCAGGGCCATTTTTGAGATTTCGGGGACCCAAGGGCGAAAGAATAAATCGGGGCCCTATAATATGAAATATTTTTTTGTTGATGTTGATGAGAAATTTTTTTTATATACTTTAATATGAGCAAATTATCAGTCTTTAAAGAAAAAAGTTTAGAGCAAATAATCTATTTTAACTAATATATATATATATATATATATAAAGACTTGTAATAAATTGATCGAACTCAATGTAAAAAATAATACTTATGTACTATTGCGACAACTACATAATATGTAACAAAAAAGAGTTTATAAAAGAAGCATTATGATCAATATATGATAAATTGATAATACATATAGGGTAGTCGAACCCTTGATCTTGAGACACATTAAAGCGCAACAACTTTGCTTAACCACTATGCTACAGAGTTAGTAATGTTGATATTTGCATCTATAAATTTTATATAGCTTTCTACTTTACTTAAAGCTGAAAATGGACCCTCTTTTTCCATAGGCCCTGGGCGGGTGCCCCGGCTCAGCGACGGGCCTGCTCTCTCTTCATCTTTTTCGTGAGTTTCAAAGGCAAATCAAGGGGGAAATCTAAGATTAATTTGCTGCTTAATCAAACTCCAATTCGTGGCCAAATTTCCTCCTCTTTCAAAATGTCAAAACCGAAGAACTTTGAGGGCTCTAAGAGGGCTGCTTGGGTGGGTGTTTGTGCGTGTTGTTGCTGCTGTTTGTGCTTGGTAGTGCTGTCCTTTTCTTCTTGTTTTGGTGGATTATACATCAAGGTAACTAGCCTTTCTTCCCTTAGATTAGAAATGCTAGGTTTTAGGGTTGAATTGATTTGTTGATTTTCGTTCTTGATATGTATGTCAGAATTTCATGTACAATTAAGGATATTTTGGGTGTTTGAATCATATTTTACATGCTTGAATTATCTTACAATCAATCCTTAATAGGTGTATGATATTTTGTTATGATTATATTATGTTTTGTGATGATTTTTGGGGTACTTAAAACTGATTATGTAATCTAATTATGTGCGTATAAGTCTGCAGTTTCTGTGGTGGTTATTGGTCATGAATGAGCCATAAATTCAATGATTTAATTTCATATTATTGTATAGGATTGTTTTACGATCGATTTGATATATTATGGGTAAAATTCGGAGGTGTTTAAGGCCACCAAACTACTAAAATTGTGAGCCAATGTAGTGCTGCCAGTGCTGTTTTGGACGTGTGAGTAGCAGTATTTTAGGGCATGATAAACTCTTATTATTGAGGTTAATTGAATATATATCTTCTAGATTATCATGTTAGGATTGTTATAAGTTTATACCTTAGTGAAATTCCATGTTTTTTTAGGCAATTCTACCTTTTATACGAGCATGTGTTTTGATTCATTAATCTGTCATGGCAACTTGTGTATCTTGTGTCCTTAAGCCTTAGATTAATTATCTTGATTGATTTTTCTTGCCTAATTTAATTTAGTATCATGTTAGGATATTCCCCAACTAATTTGGCATGATTCTAAGAAAGAGTGATTTGTTTTAATGGCGTATAACAAAGTACCGGACCTGCTGCGATCTACTGTGAAAGGAGTGTGATTAGAGAGATTTCAAGATATGTTTTGCCAAATTTCTAAGCCTAAATGCATGATTAAAATGACCTATTGTGTTTTTAGAGTGTGCACTAAAATGGGCTAAGCATAGTTTTATGTTTAAGGTGAGTTTTAGGTGATTTGGTATGATTGGTACTGTTGTATATTAGTGTAGGGGCTGCAGTAAATATGATTTTATTTTGGCATGTTCTCTCTTGAATTTTAAGTCCAAAATTGTGTTATATGATGCCTAATGAGTGTATGTATATGCCCTAATTTTTATTTCGTATTTGAATCATGTTTGGTTGGGTTTTTATGATGATTATTTGACTTGTATGTTGTTGTCCTGTCATGGTTGTTTTATGAAATGATAGTTCAAATTTTTGGTTTAATTAAATGATTTTATATAATTTTTATTGTAAATATTTTATATTATTTAAAATTATATTTTAAATAGGTGATGAGTGAATTTTTTGGTAATATAAACCCCTAAAGTGAAATATTTCGATGCGTGTTTGAATATGTGGGGGTTGTAATTGTATTGTCGACGTCGTAGTGCTTTAGAGAAGGATAACACTGTCTTTAGCATCACTTCGCCAAGAGTTCTGAATGCACTTAATTGTTGAATTTTGATAATTAATTATATTCCCAAACTTAGACAATACCTTTTGTGATTTATTATGTCGAAGTATGTTTTGAATTGAAGTTTCAATTGAATTTAAAAATATGATTTTCTTATGCTGTTTGAATTGAGTGTAAGACCATGTTTGGCTTTCTTGCGGATTTTTGAGTGAAATATATTATATTATCTATTTTAAGTGATTTTTGAATTGTGTGTGGGGCCATAGTCGGGTGTGAGGCCGAGTTGCTTCCCGATGGTTAATGAACATGCTAACTACCTAGATTGCGAGTCTTAGGTAGCTCAACCTGGGTTAATTGTTGTCGTCCGGGGGTATGTAAGACCTTATAGGCCTCTACCCATAACCGAGAGTTGGCCAATCTTAGACATGGTCTCTGCGAGATGACCGGGGGTTCGTCCTGACAAATCTTAGGAAGTGGATTGCGAGGCCACTAGCGTTCCCTCCATGCCAGTTCTACTGTTTTGAAGGTTTTGAGTTTAAAATATTTATATTATTAATTTATTACTTATTTGAAGTTATATATTATGATTGAAATTGAGTGATTTAATATCAATATTCCTGTTTTAAGTTTATTTTGAAATATTTCATTGTTTGTATGGTTTGATGGTTTTAAGTGATTTCATTTGAGTTTTCAAGTTGTTTGTGGTTGTGGTTTCTTTCTGTAAATTTAAGTCTAAAATCTTCTATTTCTGATTTGAGGGAGAACTGCTAGTTGCTCCCCACTGATTGTGGAACGTTGTTATAATTTGCAGGTTTCATTTGTTTATTTGATCTCTGTGACGATGGGCTGGGGATTGAGAGTTAGAACCTAAGTTTTAGGCTTGTATGACTTTTGTTGTTAGCTGATTGTTTAAGTAATTTGAATTTGGTTTGGTTTGATTTTTGTTTGGTCGATAAGGGTTGTTCTGCCCTTGGCTTTTGAATGTAATTGATTGGTTATCTTTAAGTTCGTTTGTTATTTTATTTTGTTCACTTAGTTTGCGCTTAGCTTAAACAACTTAATTTGGATGTGTGAATGAGTTAAATTTGGCCTTTAAACCTAGGTGAAGCTTGACTTTTTTTCTAATCGAAGTTAAGTAGCCTCCCATTCAAACGTAATTCCGCTAACGCTTCCAGTTCCAAAAGAACGGGGTGTTACAGATGATGAAGACGTCTATCTTAAGGATATGGAAGAACCTCCACTTTCAATGACATATTCAGTAAATGATTTTTGGGATGAAGAAGATTCACCCATAGAAGTCCTCACAAGATCTGGGAGAATACAACCTCCCATCTCCACACAACCTATTCCTACCATGCAACAAGTTCCCATACCAATTATAGAGGACAATGATGTTGTCAAGCAATTCAAGAAGACTAAGATAGAAATGAATGTGTGGAAACTTCTAGCTACATCCCGAGAACATAGGCTGGCGGTAATGAACGCCTTGGACAAGATAGGGATAGACTCCGAAACCACTCCTAAGGGGTTTGCTAACTTTCCCATGAGTGACCTCCCTAATCCTATCAATCTGATCACCTTTTCTGACAAAGATTTACTTCTAGAAGGTGATAAGCATTACAAGGCTCTAAACCTCATAATAGTCTGCAAGAGGATGAATGTCCCAATGACTCTTGTAGATAATGGATCGGTAATCAATGTTTGCCCACTTAGAACTGCGAGGATGTTAGGAATAAGGGATAAAGATTTAACCCCGTCAACACAAGGAATAAGAGCCTACGACAATACTCGTCGCCAAGCTCTTGGAAAATTTACCATGAATGTAACAGCGGGAGCAATAGAACATGCCACTACTTTCCAAGTAGTGGACATTAAAGCTTCCTTTAACTTATTGTTGGGACGCCCTTGGCTTCATGACCTTAAGGCCGTCCCTTCATCCCTTCATCAGCAATTAAAGGCTATAGTTGGAGGGCTCCCTATTACAATCGATGCTTCACCTATGAGGATTAAAGCCGTTAAAAATCTGATTATTAATGTGGAGCATGATGAGAATGATGAAGACTTGTGGGGCTTTAATAAAGAGGTCTCCTTAATCGAGGAAGATAAAAAGACCCCTCTTTTCCATGACCCCCACTCTAATATGACGGTAAATGCTATTCTCAAGAAACAGGGACAATTTCCAGGAATGACTCTATGAAAGAAAAAGGAGATAGCAAGGCAAATGGAATTACCTGGCCTCCCTAAATTAGATACTTTCGGACTTGGTTTTGAACCGACTCTAGAAGATCTAAAGCGAGCCTAGGAAAATTCTAAGGCGTGTAGGAACGCTTGCACCCAAAAGAAAGCAATCCCAATGGACCAATATCCTCTTACTCTCAATGGATAGTTTATAAGAGAAGGAGAGGACTATCCATGCTATGAATTTCCCGAGCCCTTTGTTGTAAATGGCATAAGGCAACCGGGGTTTGAAATCTTCCTAGATTGCTACTTTCTAGATGAGATCCCGACTCCTATTCACAAGGAGAAAGCACCCCCATGCTTTGACGTTAATATCATGGGACTCCTCTTTGGGCGCGAGAATGATGAGCCAAAGTATATAGAGGACAACTCCTCGCTCATTCAAACGGTTCTATAAAGCGAGAATTTCGACCCTTCGAAGCTCATCACTTCAGCAGAGGGTTTAGTGCAAGGATGGCGCAAGACGGTCAAGGTGACTACTCCGAGTGGAAGAAAGATCTTAATAACAATAGGACAAGAACCAATGTTTGAAGAGTCGTTTGAGTCAGAGTCAGAATCAGAATCCTTTCCTATAGAGTCTTCCAAGTCTTAGCTGTACCCCCCTATTTCTAATTCTTCTTTTTTGAGCATCTACTCCTAGGATAGTTAGCAATCAAGTCCCTGGGGACATCTCTTTATTTTATGTAATGATTTCTGAGTTTAATAACATGTATGCTTCCTCTTACTCCTCGTGTTTTTCTCTAACCCAAGATGACGAGCATTTCTTAACTAACAATGAAAATGCCAAAGAAATTATTAAAGCAATGGAAACACTTGAAAAGAAAACACCAGTAATTGAGGATACTGAAACGGTTGACATCTTAAATGATCCAACCATTAAAAGAGAAATTAAAATTGGATTAACGCTAAATAGAGAAGAAAGAACCGATTAATTAATCTACATAAAGAATTTATCGATGTATTTTCTTAGTCATATGAAGATATGTCAGGTATTAATAGAGAAATAGCTCAACACACCATACCACTAATTCCAGGAATGAAACCTGTAAAACAAAAGCTGCGTCGAATGAAACCCAACGTAGCTCTTAAAATAAAAGAAGAAGTTCAAAAGCAAATAACTTCAGGTTTTATCAGGGTATCTAAATACCCCGAATGGGTAGCAAATGTAGCCCCAGTTCCAAAGAAGGATGGAAGGGTAAGAATGTGTATCGACTATCGAGATTTAAATAAGGTAAGTACAAAGGACGACTTCCCTTTACCACACATCGACATCTTAGTAGATAATAAAGTGAATCCCGTGCTTCTCTCGTTTATGGATGGATACGCAAGATACAACTAGATTCTCATGGCGGAAGAAGATATGGAGAAAACGACATTTATAACACCTTGGGGTACTTATTGTTACATGGTAATGCCATTTAGGTTGAAAAACGTGGGTGCCACTTACCAACGAGCAACAACTGCCCTACTCCATGATATGATGCACAAAGAGGTTGAAGTATATGTGGACGATATGATCGTGAAATCAAAAGATCACCCAGGACATCAAGTAGCCTTAAGAAAGTTTTTCGAAAGGCTAAGAAAATACAACATGAGGTTGAATCCATCTAAGTGTGCTTTTGGAGTCACCTCAGGCAAGCTCTTGGGGTATGTCATAAGCTCTAGAGGAATAGAGATAGACGCAACTAAGATCAAGGCGATTATCTCAATGCCAACGCCCAAAACCGAGAAACAAATTCGAGGATTTATTGGCCATTTGCAATATAGTTCATATCAAAGCTAACAATAATATGTGAACCAATATTCAAGAAACTCAAAAAGAATGTGCCGGTAATATGGGACGATGAGTGTCAAAAAGCCTTTGAAAAGACCAAAGCCTATCTCGCAAATCCTCCCGTATTAGCACCAGCGCTTCCAGGGATTCCTCTTAGGTTGTGCTTAATAGTCACCAAAGAGACAATGGGGGCTATGCTTGCACAATAAGTAGAAGGAAAAGAAAATGCAATCTACTACTTAAGCAAGAAAATGCTCGAGTATGAGGTACACTACACACCGCTTGAGAAATTGTGCCTCGCATTAGTGTGGGCCACAACCAAGCTAAGACATTACATGCTTGTGCATACAGTCTTTGTAGTTTCTCGAATGGATCCACTCAAGTACCTATTTGAGAAATATACACTCAATGGGCGCATATCAAGGTAGATAGACAACCTTGCCCAATTTGATATAAGATTCATGCCTCAAAAGGCTATCAAAGGATCTTTGGTCTCGGACTTCTTAGCGGATTTCCCAATAGAATATTCGACACCAATACATGACAACGAATTTCCAGATGAAGACTTGATGGTCACAGAAGATGATACTTGGACTTTATACTTCGACGGAGCCTCAAACCAAAAGGGATGTGGTGTTGGAGTACTATTAGTATCACCTAAAGAGGAGCACGTTCCAATCTCCATAAAGATAGATTTCGACATTACCAACAATGCTGCTGAATACGAAACATACGTGGTAGGCCTCGAAACAGCTTTGGCATTGGGAGTAAAGAAATTGCGAATATTTGGAGACTCTTCCTTGATCATCAATCAAATATCTAAAATATGGAAAGTAAGGAGTGAAAGTTTAGCCCCTTACTAAACTTATCTAGAAACTCTCACCAACCAATTGGAAAAGGTAGAATACACGTACCTACCTAGAGAAGAAAACCAATTTGTTGATGCCTTGGCAAGACTAGCCTCAATGGTTAGGATTCCTATGAAAATCGAGAAAATGCCTTTAACCATAGAAAGAAAGCATAAACTAGCTTACATTCAAGCCATAGAAGATGATGAAGTGGTCTAAGAAGAAGAAGAAGAACCATGGTATACAGACATACTTAATTATGTCACTAAAGGAGAATATCCTCCTCATGCTGACAAAAGAGCAAAACAAGCATTAAGACTCTTGGCTTCCCAATATGTACTCATAGACAACGAGTTACACAAAAGGGTACCTAAGGGTCGAGCTCTCTTATGTGTAGGGAAAAAGGAAGCCCAAAGAGCTATGAGGATAGTCAACGAAGGAATTTGTGGAACTCATGTTAATGGGAAAATGCTATTCAAAAAGATAATGCGAGAAGGATATTATTGGACTACCATGAATACGGATTGTCATCAATATGTAAAAAGATGCCCTAAATGCCAAATATACGCTAATTTGCAACATGTTCCTCCGTCTCTACTGTACACCTACACCTCACCGTGGCCATTCTCTACATGGGGAATTGATATTATTGGTAAAATTACCCTTCTTATGACAGGAGGTCACAAATACATTCTAGTAGCAATTGATTATTTCACAAAGTGGGTTGAAACACAGTCATATGCTAAACTCAGTGCAAAACATGTAGCACTCTTTATCAAAAGGAATATTATTTGTCGATATGGAGTCCCACATGAGATGATAAGTGGCAATGGAACTCACTTTCTTGTTACAAAAATACGGTATTCAACACCATCATTCCTCTCCCTATAGACCTCAAGCAAATGGAGCAGTTGAGGCGGCTAACAAAAATCTTAAGACTATTATCGAGAAAATGACATAAAATTACAATGATTGGCTTTACAAACTCCATTTCGCACTTTGGGGTTACCGCGTCAATTCGTACATCAACAGGAAATACGTCATTCTCCTTGGTTTATGGAATGGATGTCATACAACCCGTAGAGCTAGAAATACCGTCTCTACGCATTGCATTGGAAAGTAAACTCGATGAGGTTGAATGGACTAGGGCAAGATATGAAGAGCTAATTCGACTCGATGAAAAGCGACTAGAAGCTTTACATCATACTCAATGTTATCAAAGCCGCATGGCTAGACACTTTAATAAGAAGGTTAAGACAAGAAACATCAAATTAGGAGACTTGGTATTAAAATCTTTAAGGAAAAATGTTCTGGATCCAACAGGCAAGTTTAGGCCTAATTGGTCCAGACCATATATCTTCAAAACCATTCTGTCAGGAGGTGCGGCAAAACTAGCTGATATGGATGGCAATGAGTTCTCAAACATGACAAACCTTGACCAACTTAAAAAGTACTACCCATAATTACTTGAGTAGGACACTCAAGAGAGCTACATTTGGCCTGATTCCTTAGGAAAGGATACGTAGGCAACCCTTTACAGGGTGCGGCCACTTTAATTTTCACAAACCTCGCATCCCAACAGCAATAAAAATTTGACGCAATATCAGCGCCACAGAAAGGAGTCTGTCGCCAGACGACAGAGCCTATCGCCCGGCGACAGAAAGCAACGTCTGGCAATAGACGAAAAACAGCGGCGCCGGTTTTCTGCGAATATCTGGAAAAATTTCGGTGTATCTCGGTAAATTTTCAACTTCTGTACTCGAGAAATTTTCTGGAAAATAATTTAAGTTGTTTTCATTGCTTTAATAAATTAAATTAAAAAAAAAATTGATTTAATTAAAGAAGCTGAAATTGCATTAATAAAATAAAGTAAAAAAAATTACATTATTGATGGAATTTAAATAAAAGCTTAAAATAAATTGACTTAAAATTTAAACTAGTCTAATAAATTGGAAGTTAAGAAATGCTTCAATCTTTCTTCTCTTTCTTTGCTCTTTTCCAATTTTTGTCTGAGTCCTCTTCATCATCCATGACTTTAGCTAGTAGGCATCCTTTAGAGGACATACACTTAGTTTTAGAGTAAATGGTTTCTCCCTTAGCTAGGACTCCGTGCTTCTTTTCTACCCAAACATTCTTTTTTGAAGTGTTAGCTTTTCTTTTTTCTTTACCCTTAGTAGTGTCTTTCTTCTTAGGCATCACAGGTGCTTTAAATTCCACTTTTTCACCCAAGCATTCCTTAACAAGAATTGCTTTATCGCCTAGACGGTTCTTCACATTGGTTCTACTCTGATTTTTCTTCATGTCCTTTGTAAGCTTATTAAGAAGCCAATTTTTCACATCATTGGGCAAAGAAGGAGGAACCTTTTGGGTAATCACTTCCCATAAAGGCCTAGGACTCCAATATGTGTCAAACTTCTCTACTTCTTGTGAAATAGGGAATTCATAGGGACGGCGGAGATCCCCTGAAGGAATTGTTTGAAGTAGGTCGTACTGCCTTTTTACCCTACATGGATAATAAAAAGTCATCTTGGTTTATCTTGGAAGACGGCAGAAGGGTTGCTTGTTGACACCAACCATCTTCTAAATTTTCCACCATGCGACGACCCACTTGATAGCAAAGTTGCAAGAGGCAAAAATTTTACTCCACTCATGGCGACCCATTTTAGAGAAACGCTTCTTTTGCCTTAGAAAGCAATTTGGAGTGTATTTTTCAATGTTGTCATGACGACTAATTAATTCTAGTCTCTCCATTAGCCATATGTTCAAAAAATACAATGCAAATAATTAGTATTACTATACAAAAATATGTTATTGATTTCTGTAATTAAAAATATTATTTTTGTGCCTGTAATAAAATTGGAGAGCCCCGAAAAAGTGCTTTTGGATTTTTATTTAATTCATCTAGACTAAGCATAGTCTCTCCAACAATTAATGGCATTGGATTCCTTCCAGATTCAATTTGCTCCAAGATAGATAATATGATTGCTTGACCCTCATTAGTTCTACCACTAGTGAAAAGGTATTGGTTAAGCATACAAAAGAGAAAAGCCCTTCTTCTATAAACATGAAAAGACTCATAATATGGTCTATCAAAGTAGTGGCGTGCAAATTCTTTTAAATTAAATACGCTACCATCTATAATATTTGTTAGATCTCTGTCTCTTAAATTAAAGAAGCGCTCAAAATCTTTAAAATAATACTCATTCACTCTAGGAATTACCGCAAGATCTAATGAAGGGAAGCCTAGGATGACACCAAATTCTTCCGGTAAAGGGCTAATTTCATTACAACCCAGTCTAAAGCAATGTGTATCTGTATCCCAATATTAGGCGGTATAAATAAAATCTATGTCAAGATCGACCCCCTTAATACCATAAATATCTCCCATATGAAAAAAGTCGTGTTCTTTTCTTTCTTTAGCAGTTAAAGACCGACACTATTCACGAGTAAAATCGCTAAAACTCTTAGTGACTAAAAACATGATTATTTGTTGAGAAACTAAGGTTATAATTAATCTGTTCGAATTATACAGAAAATTGGCAGATTAGGGGGCTATTTATGTACAAAATCGATGCAGTTCGACTCTTGAAAGGATTCGGAGGCAACACACTGCAGCGCCAGATGACAGCGTGAAGCGCGTGGCGACACAAAACGCTGCAAATGCCAGCTCAGCGCACTATGCAAACCGCGTTTTTCTAGACTATGATTCAAATTCGTACAATGACTTTACAATTTTGCCCTTTATTCAATTACCCCATACATATTAATTTAATATATTTTCCTTCCTTTTTTGGATTTATTCAAGCTTAATTAAATTTAGGCTTGTTTTAAGTCCGATTTATTTTTCATTTTTCTTTATGGGGGAGAAAGTCGGATACCCTCCATTAATAATAAAAATGACGGAAATTTTTGCGCAAAATTAAATATGACGGAAATTTTTTGCACACACACATATGCACATAAAAATGAAAAATAAAATATGCAAAGATAAAGCAGTCATAATAGATAATAGTTTGTATATACAAATATGTCTGATAAATGAGTCATAATACAGTCGGCAAAGTCCTACAAAAGTCAAATTAAAATAATAAACACAGGAACAACTACGGTGCTGGAGGGCGCATATAATGAGGGATGTTCATCATATCGAAGAACATCGCAGACCGAGGAGTTTGCTCCTCAACGGCTCCGGACTCTCCAGGGGTCGGAAACCTCAACTCAGGGCAAGTCCACCCAGGCTCATCCTGGTGCTGAATCAACAAAGGCTGAGGCTGCGGAGGTTGTTGCGACGACGAGCCAACCTCGTATGTCCCACCACCTACCGGAGGAGCCGATGTCGCGCCTCCTTGGCCTATCGGCCCAGTTTGTGCACCCTCAGAGGAAGAACCCGAGCCCTCCACTCCCTCGGTTCGAGCAGCGTCAGATCGACCACCTCGGCCACCAGAAGGAGTGCGGCAACGCCTCGAGCTAGATCGAGACGGCTCCCTCCTAGCCTCGGGTCTCGTCCAAATACGTGAAGGGATAGGCTGTCCTGCAAAATTAAATCAAGTCATATACAAAGAAAATAAAAAGATAAACAATGCAAAAATGAATAAGAAAAAGGGTACCTCCTAGGGAACGTCGTAACGACGATAGGATGCTACGTTCCTCATCCTCACCAGCTAGCTCCGAAAGGCGTCTATGCACCTCGCCATCGCTGTCACCACCTCGCGCGAGAACTGTCAGAAAACGAAGTCAGTAACAATACAAGACAAGTATAAATAAATAGCAAGAAAATAACTCACCCGAGTTTGGTGACGTGGAATAGACTGCTCAACGAAGCGCTGGTCCTTAGGAGCCGGAGGAGTCATCTCCTCAACAGGGCCATATGTCTTCTGATAGATAATGGACATCCGAGGAGGAATGAACTCAGCAGGCTCAGCCTGGCAAAAAGAAAACCTAAGTGATTAAACACCACTTGAGGGCTATTTAGCAAAAACTTAAAAGACAAAAAGCATATCGCCGCCTCCTCAGATAAAACAGGGGCCGGAGCCAGCAATGACAGCAAGTCCTCCTCGTAGCACCGCCCCGAGCTAGCATGAGATCGCCAAGGGGTACTAGCAAGTGACCTTTCCTCCAAGTTTAGCAACATCGCATCATGGAACATGTGGCGAGGCGGAGGAGCCAGGACAAAAAAAATCTCCGAAGAGTGCTAAATAGCCACTCTCTCACCAAGGTACACCGCCGCCTCATACGTCCCCTGAAAGTAGCGACGCTCAGTGGTGTACTGCGCAACCAGCGAAGGAATAGCCAAACCGACCCATAGCCTATATACCACATCAGGCTCTTGCAAAATATGACTGTAAGGTAAAACTCTATCAAAAGGCAATACAAAGACAACAGCTGTTCGAAAGAACATACTGAGAGGATCAGCTCTCGGACATGGGCAATGGTCGCCCAATCGCTAATGCGACCTCCCCAACAGGTGCCAACACAGCTCGCGAGGAGGTGGTCTCGCCGGCGCTAGCAACGAAAAATGCTCATAGAACCAGATCTACAAAGACAAAAGAAGATCAGTGAATGCTAATAAGAATCTAGAGCTAACTTTTAAGGAAATAAAGTATACCTCTACGATTCTCCATAAGCTGGAGAGTGCAATTTTTCCAGTGAAAGCCCTGTGGTGACAGGAGTCTCGCAAGCCCCGCAAGAAATCAGCATAGGCCAAGCTAGCCCAATCATAAGTCCCGACCAACTGAAGGTCGCGGAGAGCACGAAGGTAGTAGAGAAGCACCCGACTATCCTTGTCAGGGGAAAAGGTCCCTGACAGCAAGATAAGAACAAAGATGCACACCCGCTGCTCACTGGTGGTCGCATCATCCTCGAAAGCCATCGCTAGAGTAGACCAGCGGATACACCGAGAGCTAAGTCGTGATGGCTCCACCTCGGCATGGGCCCAAACTGTGATCGGACCAAACAACTCCTCGACTATCGGTAAAAAGGCAGTAATCGTACTGTCGAATGGTAGCAAAGTTGAGCGAAACTCTAGTCCCGAGATGAGACTGAAGTCGAAAGGGGTGACAGTCATCTCGCCCCAGGGAAAGTGAAGGTGTTGGTGGTGTCCCAGAAGAACTCCACCAAAGCACGAACCACGTGGTGGTTCGCGTCAAACGAATACATGGCTTGAGTGGCCCGAAACAGGGCAGTCATCCCACAAGACTCCCAAAGCCGTCGCAGCTCCTCATCGTCGTGAAAACACTTGTCGTACAGGTTGTTGATAGACTCGTTGCCCGAGCCATGGCTACGCATCCTCCCGCTAATAATCCCACGACGCACCCTCTCAGAAATGTGGTGCTCGAGAGCGAAAAATAGCGTCCGCTCATCCCACTCAGGGAAGGGACCAAGAGAGGTGGACGACTCCTCGTCCTCCTTCACGGGCTCGTGCTCCCGTCGATTGTCTCGAGACAGGGAACCAGAAACCACGTTGTCTAGCCATAATACATTATGCAAAATTAACAAAAAAAATTAAGTCTCTATAGTATCTAAGGTTCGCCTAGCTGCATGATACTATGTTCGCAAAAAAAAAATACGTAGTACTAAAATAGAGCACGATTTCAATTCGAGCATATATGGAATTTTTCGAGAAATCAAATAATTTCTTGCAATATTATGATAATTATTGTGACAAATTGAACAAGAATAGCTAGCAAAAACGCGAAGAACAACCCACATTGTTCTCACGACCTCAAGGGGTTCAACAATGGTGAATTGTTCATTTCTCCATCATATTGAGTCAAACAAGTCTCAAAATACTCCCAAGGAAATATACAAACATTATCAAGCAATTTCATGGTACAAAATTCAACAAACAAAGCAAATTAAGCAATTTAAATTTTGAATTTTTAGAAAATTCGTAAATTAACATGCAAAAATTCAGCAAAATTTGAGTGAGTTTGAAGAAAACTTACATAGATCAGCAAACTAGATGAACTAAGCTTCGATTTGCAAAAGTTTTGAGCTAATTTGGTTGAGAAAAAAGCAAGAACGAGTAGATTGAAGTTTGAGGCAAACACGAGCAAAAACATTAGCAGCGGCGAAATGAGGAAGAAAGGGGATTTATTCGAAAATCCCGACAGCAGCATCGCACGACAAATCTGTCGCCGCACGACAGGAAGAAATTGCAGCGACAACAACCTTCGGCAGCCGCTAGAGCGGGGACAGAGCGTGAGGCTTCGTAAAATGATTATTAGGAGCTCGTGCAGCAGTTTGGGTTCCTTGGTACGCTAGTTAGCCCCTCTAAGCAACTTGACATGTTTAAAGTAATCGGCTCGGTTACAATCTGTAGACACTCATTTGTGTCTCCCCAAAACCAAACCCGGTGATGAGTACCTTTCGCGTCGAAATATAATCGAATGAAGCGAAAGTGTGGAAAGTCTAGTGTTGCGGATAGTTTTAATTTCTTTTCTCTTCTCTCTGTTTTTGAAAACTTATTTTAAGAAAACAGCCAATCCAGTTTTGTTGGTCCATGATATGGGTCCAATAATAGTGTAGTTGGATGGGGCTTGACAAGAGCTTTCCAACGATATATTATAATCCCAATTCCGATGAATATTGAGGAAGTTATGGCCAATTTACTAAACTGGGCCCAGTTTGAGCCTTATGTGCGGCCCAATGATCTAGGGGAGGGCCTAATATGATTTATCATTCCTAATGTAATTAGGAATGGTTTTAGTCTTCTAGATTCTTCTAGAAGGTTCTTTTCATTCCTAATTCAATTAGCATTGATAAATTGACTTTTGTTGACTTTTCAGAGTTTTAATTAAAATCAAAAAGCATTTTTGAGGAAAATATATGATTTTATCCTCCTGTACGGCAGAATTTATGTAATTTTAGAAAGCGCGTCAAAAACAGTGTTGGCGCCAAACGCCAAGCATTGGCGCCTGGCGCCAATTAGCTGGTGCTGGCGCCAGCTCTGTTTTACGTGCCCCAATGCTCTGTTTTGTTAATTTTATCTTTTTGGCTGATTTTCTCTATAAATAACGTATTAAAAACCCCGTTTTCATTCATCAACAACCAGCTTTTCAATTATATTCACCTATAATCAGTTTTCAATTCTCTCTCATTCTCCTTAATCATTCACTAATTCTCTTATTTCCTTAATCATTCATTCATCTCTCTCTCTTTCTCTTTTTCTAAACTAGTCTTTTACATACAAAATTCTGCATTCATTAGATCTAGAAACACCTAGCCATATTCGAAGTTGCCTTCGCCCTAGACGTGAAAGGTTTAATTTCTGAGGGTTTGGTCTCAAATCTCTATTTCAATTAATTAATTTAATTGTTTTGATTATTATTTTCCTTGAAGCTACTAACGTGTGTATTTTGTTATTAGAAAGAGGTACGAGGCATCAAAGTAAGTACTTTAATGGTTTTAATTGATATTATGATGTAGAAATCATGTTTAAATTGTTATTATGATATTCCTAGTATCATGTTTAGGGAAAAGGTTATAATTTCAAATACGCTTATTATGATTCCTGCGATGCTTCCTATGTTCTTCCTAATATTTATGATCGTTAGTATCATTTTAGGGTTAAAGATCTGATTTTTATTGCTTAGTGACATGTTAGGGTTTGTTATTTAATCTTGTTAGTATCATGCCTAGGATCTTGCTATTATTATGCTTTAATATTAACATGAACATGATTATGATTATAATTGTTATAATTTATGATGATTATGAATATTATTATTATTATTATTATTATTATTATTATTATTATTATTATTATTTTGATGATGATTATTTTATTATAATTATTATTATTATGATGATTGTTATTATAATTATTATTATTATGATTATTATAATTATTATTCATGATATTGATTATTTATTATGTTGCTTGATTATATTTATTTTTATTGCTTGATCACATCTTTTATGCATGGTTAAAGGGAATTTGGTACTTGTAATCACGCTTAATAAGATAATTAATAATCTTGTTAGGGTTAATTGTGATTATAATTCAAGTGATCGCCAATAATAGATTTGTTTGTGCATTAAATTCAACCAACATAGATAAACAGGTTTAGGGTTAATCCTATTGATTGCATGTTAGTCAGAAAACGCACATGAATACGATCAGAATAAAGTAGAGGCCTATTATTAGGGCAGGTTCAATCTCTTTTAGGTTGGATTTGTACCTTCATCCTCGAACCCTTATTTGGTTCTAGACCTTATGGAGTTGACGATCTCTTGGATCGTTAAGGAGTGTAACCTTCACCTCGTGAACGGTTTACAAGTTCCTAAAACTTGTTGGCGACTCTTTTGCTCTATCTTCTTCCCTTTTGGACGCCACCATACTTTAGTGTATGATCACAGTGGGGTTCAAGCTAGGTATTAATGCTTGAAATATTCCCTACACAATCACATTAAGTGATCGACCTGATAAATGATCGTCTCACTTAGCTTAAATCGCCTAAACATTGGCTCATTGCAAAGGCACCGACATACTGGTTCACAAACAGCAAAGGCACCGACGTACTGGTTCACAAGCAGCAAAAGCGCCGACGCACTGGCATAGAAAAAGAAAAGTTCAAGAGAACTTAAAAGGATCGACAAGCATTGATCTTTGGTGATATTCTTCGGAATATTATCGCAACAGATGAGGATGACTTCAAGCGAAGATGTCTTCAACAACATCCCCTAGCTTGCGGAGAGTTGACATAAACAACTGGAGGTGATTTCCTACGGAATTATCTTCGATCATATTCCCTAGCTTGCAGAAGATGGTCACACGGCGGTAGGAGACCGTTTCAAGCAAAGCAGTCTTCAATAGGATTCTCTAGCTTGCAGAACACTATCATAGCAGAAAATAGAGGCAGTTACAAGCGTAACAGTCTTCAGGCGGTATCCCCTAGCTTGAGGAAGATCGTTAAAACAGCAAGCTAGCGTTCCCTAGCTTGTGGAAGGTTGTCACAACAACAAAGCAATAAATTCGGTTACTTAGAGACGTGTGCTCGACGATGCAAGATACGCGTTTCTTAACTCTCTTATCTGTTTAACTAATGCTAGTTTGCAAGTATCGGCGTTACAAGAATGATTTAGGATTGCAGAACGTTCTGAATCATTCTCCATCCCTATTGCTACTTTGACTTTTGTTTTTGAAGCATAAGTTTCTCCAAACTCAGTCAAAGTGGGGGCTTCTATAGACACCCATTTGTTTTTCCCCGAAACAAGACCCAGTGATGAATACCTTTCGCGTCGAATCATAATCAAATGAAGTAAAAGTGTGGAAAGTCTAGTGTTGCAGTTAGTTTTTTTATTAAAAATCTCTCTTTCGGTTTTCAAAAACCTATTTTATTTTATGAAAATAGCCAATCTAGTTTAGTTTGGTCCATAAAAAAGGTCCAATAATAGTGTAGTTGGATTGGGCTCGAAAAGACCTTTCCAATGATATATTATAAGCCCAATTCCGATGAATAATGAGGAAGTTATGGTCAAAATACTAAACTGGGCCCGGTTTGATCTTTATATGCGGCCCAATGATCTAGAGGAGGGCCTATTATGAATTATCATTCCTAATGCAATTAGGATTGATTATAGTCCTCTAGAATCTTCTAGAAGGTTCTTTTGAATCTTAATGGGATTAAGATTGATAATTAAGTTTTATGAGTTTTATTTGGAATAAAAGAAGTTTTTAAGTGAAATCACGATTTTACCCCTCGTACGGACTTTTACGACTTAATTTTATCAAAAAATAGAAAACATGTGGAAAAATCTCCTGCAACGCCGAACGCCAGGCTATCGCCTAGCGACAGGGGCTGTTGCGGCGATAGAGGCGTGTTTTATTCCTCTTTAAACTCCGATTCTTTTTTATTAAATCCATACTATTTTCATTATAAATAGCGTCCTTAGACCTTCATCAATTCTCACCAAATCTCATCAAGAAATTCTTGATATTCTCTCTCTCTCTCTCTCTTTCTAAACCAACTTTTTACAAACAAAGTTCCGCATTTACAAGATCTAGACACACCTAGCCCAATTAGAAGTTGCCTTCGCCATAGATGTGAAATGTTTGATATTTCAGAGGGTTTGGTCCCTAATCTCTATTTCAATTATTTAATTTAATTCTTTTATTTTAATATGAAGTTACCAACGTGTGTATTTTGTTATTAGAAAGAGGTACGAGGCATCCAAGTAAGTGCTTTAATTGTTTAATTGATATTATGATATTGAAATCATGCTTAGATTGTTATTTTGATTCCTAGTATCATGTTAGGATATTTTTTTGATTCCTAGTATCATGTTTAGGGTAACAACTAAAAATTCATAATATCAAGTATGATTAAAAAGAATGCTTCCTATTCTCTTTCCTAATATTCATGTTAGTATAATGTTAGGGCTAAAGCTTTGATTTTGATGTTAAGTGACATGCTAGGGTTTGTTATTAATCTTGTTAGTATCATGCCTAGGATCTTGCTATAATTATTATGCTTTAACATGATTATTATGATTATGATCATTATTATTATGATTGTTTTTATGATCATTATTATGTTGCTTGATATTATATATTATGATTATTGCTTGATCACACCTTTTATGCATGTTTAAAGGAAATTGGTACTTGTAATCACACTTAATAAGATAATTAATAATCTTGTTTAGGTAAATTTGATTATAATTCAAGTGAACTCCAATAATAGATTTGTTTGTGGATTAACATTCAACCAACATAGATTAAACAGGTTTAGGGTTAACCTATTGTAGACACCTAAAAATGTCTCCCCAAAACCAAACCTGATGATGAACAACCTTTCACCGCCATTATTGGTCGGGTTGATTATTTAATATTGGAGTGCTTAAATCCATATTTCCATAACCTATTTTCCTCTTTTCGTGCCTTTAAACCCAAAATAAATCATTTCGTGTCCTTTAAAATCATTCATTTCGTGTCCTTTTGATAAAAAAAACGTTTAGAACAGTTTATTTTGGTCCATTATCTGGTTCAATGATTGATTAGTTGGATGGGGCTTTAAAAAAGCTTTCCAATGATATATTATAAGCCCAAATCCGAGTTATAACGAATAAGTTATGGTCAAAATATTAAATTGAGCCCAAACCGAACCTAAGCCCACCTTACCTACGACCCAATGATCATGTGGAGGGTCCAAATTATTTAATCCCATTCCTAAAACAATTAGGATTAATTGGAAGCTTATATAAGTTCTAAAATATCTTAATTATCCTTTTTGAAAAGATAAGATTAAAGAGTTTAAAATTGAATAAAACTTTTCTTTTTGAAAATCCTATTTCTATCCGAATTGAAAGACGTTCAAAGTTAGACAGATATTATTTTCGTGCTTCATAGTTTTTATCCAAATCTTATATGGTTGGATATCCTTTTGAATTATCTTTCCAATGATATATATAATATCAATTCCGAGCTATAACGGAAAAGATATGAATGAAATATCAAACTCTACCCAAAACTGACACCGTCTCACTATTTCAGCCATATCTTTTGTTCTACAAAATATTTTAGTCTGATTTCAATTGGGTTAGAAATAATACTTCAAGATCTTTTGAACTATATCTTATTTATCTTATTCCGATTTCTGGATCAAAAGATATAATAAAAACAAAAACCGCAAAAACTGCAGTCTATCGAGTTTTATTCCGATTTAATTCGGATCTTTTCTTGTTTTTTCGACCCTTCTTTTTTCTCTATAAATAGAGGTCATATCTCCCCTTTTTTCAATCATAACTAAGCTTGATTACAAAATAATTCTCTTTTCCCTATTTAGCCTAAATTCTAGCCGCCCTATTCTCTCATAATACTTCCCCTAAGCACTCCAAGGAGTCCATACAATACCTGAACTTCAATACTTAAACCAAGGCGTGAAAGTTATAATTAACTGAGGGTTTGGACCAAATCAACTCTAATTTTTATTTAATTTAATTATTCCAATTTGATTTATATTTTTATTGAAGTTACTAACAGTTTATCCATGATGTAGCAATTCAAGGAAACGAGGGAAGTGAGTAATTAATCACTTAATTACTCTTATTTTTATTCTTGTTGCTAGTATCATGGTTAGGTTTATTATTATTTAATCTAACTATCGCTATTATTGTTAAATTGCTTCCAATATTAATGTTTATTCTATTATTATTTATTGATCACCATATTGCATGCTTAAAGGGAATATGTAATTGAAAATCACGCCTAATAAGATAATTTGGACGACTGGTTTAGGTTCCTTTTTAATCTTGTTGTTTAATTGAAGTGATCACAATATTTTAGAATTATATGTTGCATTAATATTAAACCAATTTATCTTAATAATAGTTTGAGCAAATTGAATATTTTGTTTGTATGCCTTTGAGATCGCAGGAATCACTTTTCACTATAGGAATCGAGTAGAGGCCAATACAGGAGAATGTGACTCCATGACTCACTTTGTACCATCATCCCCGATCCTCCTTTCGTGGTTCCGAACCATATGGAGTTAGTAATCTCATGGATTATGAATGGGGTGTAACCTTCACGGGTCAATCGTTGTTGCCTTTCGTTGTCCCTTTATCGTGGTTGCCTTTTATGATACGTGAACGGTTTACAAGTTCCTTAAAAACTTGTTGGCGGCTCCCTACTTTGCTTTGTCCCTAATCGTATATGTCAATTCCCACTTCCTATGAGTGTCAAACATATTCACAACATGCTTAACGTAGGCGCACTTCAAACGACGCCTACACCTATTGATTGCATGTTAGTCAGAAAGCGCACATGAATACGAGAAGAATAAAGCAGAGGCCTATTATTAGGGCAGGTTCTTTCTCTTTTAGATTGAATTTGTACCTTCATCCCCGAACTTTCAGTCTTGGTTCCAAACCTATTGGAGTTAACGATCTCCTGGATTGTTAAGGGGTGTAACCTTCACCCTGTGAACGATTTACAAGTTCCTAAAACTTGTTGGCGACTCTTTTGCTCTAGCTTCCTTCCCTTTGGAAGCCACCATGATTAAGTGTATGATCACAGTGGGGTTCAAGTTTGGGGTAATGTTTGAAATATTCCCTAAAAAACAAAGGATTAAGGTAGAACAAATATCCATAACAAATAGAGGTAGAACAAATAGAGGATTAAGAAATTGAAAAAACATATTAAAATACCTTTTTTTTATATTTAAGACCGAGGTTATAAAGCTTTAAAGCAAAGCATTTACCTACCCATTACAACTTGTGTATATATAATTCCAGTCCATGGGTAAGGACACAACACTAGTAGACTTACAAGAGTGCAAGACTGACACTCAAGTTCATGACACTGATTGAAGGATGAGAAACTAGAAGTACAAGTACAATAGCTAACGTTCAAAGCAAACTTCTTCTGGAAGTGACTAGTGAGGGGGATCAAAAATAGGGGGATTAACAATCTTCCTCTTCTTGCCAATCTAGACCTGCAACTAGAAAACAGTTAGTAGAAATGATAGAGGCAACACCACTTGGGAACATCCTTCTTCTCTTCCCTGCATTCCGTTGTCGAAAATCCTTCCTTGTAACTGAATATCGACTTATCCTCCTCGAATCACCCTTAGATTTGCAAATGAAATTGAAATTGATGGGGGAAGCAGAAGATAAACTAGATGAGATAGTTATTGAAATTGAAAATACTTATTGTTGACAAGCAGCAAGTAGAACAAATACCTATAACATAATGACCGATTAAGGTAATAGGATTTGGATCTCTATGGACAATAGCAAATACAAATGAACTAATCCCCACAACGTTACCTAAGGGAGTAGTCGAGTAGGGTTCCCAATTAAAAAGATAAAAAAAACGAAGAATGTGTCACTGTAAGTCTCGAACCTAGGACCTTCTGTCCAAAAACTACTAACCTATCCAACTGAGTTGCACGCCTTACATTATTTTTCCAGATCTATAGGGGTTCAGTTGAATCCCTGCTGGATCCGCCCCTCATCATTAGGAATAATGTGTGAGAAAAAAATAGTATAAAATGATAGTAGAGTTACAAGAAATGAGATAATATGAGTGGGTATTTCATTTTTGATAATAAGACACTTAAAACTAGAGGTGTCAATTCGGATAACAAGATGGAGTTTGCGTCGGGTCTATTCGGGTTGGGTCTGTTCGGATCGGATATATTCGGGTCAAAATTATTCTTTTAACTCAAATCGGGTCGGGTCGGATCAAATTCGGGTCATGGTCAATCAATTCCGGGTCGGATATGGGTCGGGTCAAATCCAAATCGGTTCACTTTCGGTTCAAATAAATTCAGATCGGGTTCAAAAAGGTTTAATCAGGTTATTTCAGGTCGGATGGATTTGGGTCGGGTTGATTTCGGTTCGGATGATTTCGATTCGGTCAAGTTCGGTTTGATTAAGATAAGGTTGATCCGTATCGTTGATTCATTATTGTTCAATTTCAATTCAATTCTTTTTTATGTTTGCTGGATTTTGGTCGAGTTGACCAAATTCATATCCAAATAAGGTTATTTTTAAGCTAGAGTTATTATTGAGTTTTGACCTTATTATTGGGTTAATATCAAGTCGTATCATATATTTTTATCGTTTGATTATTAATTACGAATTACGGAATTTTAGTTTTCTCATTTGATCAAGTTATGTGTAATTTTTATCTTTGAGGCAAATTGAAATTGAATAATTATCGATGACTTATCATACCTATATAAGTGAAACGATAAATAATCAGGTAGTGATATATTGACAAATGATAGTTACATAGGGTGGTATATAGTATACAATTAAGAGTGTCATCTTTTTAAGGTTATTATAAATCTTCAATTGTTCAATCTTCAATGTCATCTTTTAGATGAGACGAATATAAAGCTTAGAGAGTAATTTTATATAATTGGTATGTACATGAAGTAAACTTGTTACTCCGAATTATTTATTTATAGAAAAATAAGTGAACTTATTAATAATTAGTAAATATAGTAGTATAAGAACTGGAATAAAAAAAGTCGATAATTAATTGTGGTCGGGTTTAATTCGGATCGGGTAAAAATCAAATCGAGTTAAAAACGGGTTGGGTTGATATCAGTTTGGGTCAAAACAGATCGGATTAGATCGGTTATTTTTCAGGTCAATTTTGGATCAGGTTGAGCTCGGGTCGGGTAAAATCGGTTCGATTTAAGTTCAGGTCGGGTTAAATTGGATTCGGATTGTGCTAAATTCGGATCAAATCGATGCCGAGTTAAGTTCAGATCGGGTCAAGTTCGGATTCGGGTGTTGTTGGGAGACAAACTTTAAAGAACGGAAGTAAGAATAATTATCAGTAGAAAGGTTTAACATAATAGCGAGGAACGTGGGTATCAAACGAAAGACATGATGTTGAAATCGCAACTTCCAATGTATCAGCAAATGTTAGGCCCGTCACGGTCTTTCTGTGAATATAAGTTTTGCCTTACCACGCTTTTTTCTCTATCTCTTTTACCCTTGTAATTGTAACAGTGGTACTTCCTCCATTTTTATACAAGTGTATTAGTTTAAGTTTAACATTAGTCATGTATCATTTTGATCAATACTCCGTATTTATAGTAATTTATATATAAGATAAAGTATAATTTATTATGATTACTTGTTAAAATTGTTTCAAAACAGAATTTTCATGTATTATTAATTATGAAAGTTAAACTTTTAAGAAAATCAGGTGTACAAAAATTACTAATAGTTCATGTGTCACGTAGACTCTTTTATATTACGCCATGTCACTTCATAAACAATTCATGTCGCCATGTCACTTCACAAACACTTCATATTATTAAAAATATGAAGACTCGGAGATTCAAACCCCAAACGACTCATAACAAAATTGACGTTACAACCATCTAAGCCAATTATCTCACATATTATAAATATGAAAAAGAAATATACATAAGTGTATATATTTATTAAAGAAAAAAAAAACACTCACATTCATTCTTGATCTTTTAATCCAAATTTATATATAAATACATACAAGTATTATAATATAGAATAAACACAATAAAAAAAAAATCCAAAATTAGTTTACTTTTATTAGAATATACTCATAATATGATTTCAAAAGAATAAAAATAAGAATAAAATACCCATAAGAAAAAAAAATTAACATGCCTTTTAAATTGTCTAAAATAAAAATGAAATTATTCAAACTGTCACACGGGGTAAAGCCCGGGGTCACACACTAGTTTACTCTTAAAAGTAACCCAATTCAATAAAAATAATCTATACTTTATTGGTAAAGAATCATATTTTAAATTACTAAAATTCAATTACTCCGTATTAGTGATTGAAAGTGATTTTATTACCCTTATAAAACTTTTATTATTCGATTTATTAAAAACAAAATAATATTATGTTCAAAATTATTCAAAAAGGGCAAAAAATTACCCTAAATTAACTTAAAATTACCCTTATATTGTTCGATATACACTAATATTTTTTTTATAAAACAAATATACACTAATATTAGTGTAAACTAGATATATACAAAAGTTTTTGTTAAAACAGAGGGAGTATTGTTTTTCGGATGATTTACAACAATATAGCTTTTTAAAAACTTATTTATGATTTTGCGTTGGAATGAACTTATTTACGAAAATATAATCCACGTAGGCTTGGGAATACATTTGGAATAAATTTTAATTTCGAGACAAACTGCTACCTTAAGTAAAACCGCTATTTAAGGTAGCGGTTTGTCTTTAGTACTACAAGTAAAGATATAGAGTAGCAATTTATAAAGGGTAAAACCGCTACCTTAAGTAGCGGTTTTAGTACATAAACCGCTACCTCAAGTAGCGGTTTTACTCTGAAAAATAAAAAAACAAAAATAAATTTATCCGAGCCTACGTAAACAGTAGTTCCGTAATTAAATTTAATTCCGACGCAAAAGTGTAAATGAGTTGTGAAGTAACCATATGTTTGTAAATCCATTGTTTTTCTTCTGGACTAGAGAGTCCCACTTTTCTATCCTTTTGTCCTTTTTGTACACAACAATCTGTCGCTCCACGCCATTTTCCTCTCCTAGCAGCCAGAAAACAAATTTTGCCAATTGTTTTACACAAAAGCATTTTTGTTCTTCTTACACTTTTCAATTTATTTCAAATCCCACCATTATCTGCTTTTAAGCGCACAATTACATATTTACCATAATCTAACTAATTTTTAATATAAAAAATATGTTTGTTTTTTTTTTAAATACATAATACTCAGTAATATATTACTCCGTAAATATACTTCTTCAATTAGTACATTACTTTATGTTGGAGTTATTTATGGAAATGCTATACAAAGCTCTTAGGGTTACCTATAAGCATTAAATTTACACTTGAAAAATCATAAAAAAGTAAGAAATCATAAAAATATAAACACTAATTACACTAGGCGTGTTTTTGTCTTGAATTCCTAATTTTATACAATTTTCAAGAGTGTATAAGGGCTACATATAGCATTACCATTCATTTATTTATTTTTATGTTTATAGAATTTCGTTATATTAACAAGTTTAGTTAATTTTTAGAAAAAAAATCAATAGAAAGAATATATATATATTATATATATATATATATATATATATATTTTATATTTATATATATATATATATATTTATATATATATATATCATGTAAGGTCTTGTTTTATTCCGCCTCAATGAATTCTTTCATGATATCCAATCTTAATAATTTTGTAACTATGTATATAGAGATAATGATAGTTAAAGAAGTACAGTGACAAACATACAAGGTCAAAACATAATCATTTAAAAGAATTAGAGAAAGTATAAATCACTCGAGATTTAGAAGAAAATTACATCAACGAGTTACAGATGTTTAATTTACATTTATTGTACTATACTATGCAAGTTTTTTTTTTTTTTTTAAATTTTAATTTTAATTTCTCCATCTATATAGCATTTATGGCCAATTATATCATTATAGTTTGATATAGGATTTCTATTTCTTGCAAATTGGACATACAGGAATAAGCTTTTTCTGTCCTGTCAATTTTTTCAGCAGTAATAAGATAAGCATCTTGCATCATTGATATATCATATACTACTTGGGTTCCTCGTTACCACAGCAAAATTGTACCAACAACTGAATGTCATGAAGACATTTGTCTTCATGTCTTGACAGAAGTTTTAATATATTTTGACTTATTATACTTCGTATTAACTAGGGACCAAGTGACTAATTCTGGTTTTAAGTTCCCTAAGAACAAACCAAATCTGTTATAAGTTCATATAAGTGTCAATAATCCGTATAAGAATGAATAAATTTACCATGACTAACCAAAGTTAAAATAGAAATTCAAAGAGTTTATTTATCCTAATAATATTAATGTGTATTTTTATAATATACAACTTGATGGAGTACCAAATTATTCAAGATTCAAGAAGAGAAAAAGATTGCAGGAAAAAAGGAAAATAATGTTGCTAGGAAAAAGTCTTGGGACAAAAGAGATTAAAAAGGTATCAAAACTTGTCGTTCCTGAAAATCATCAATCCCCAAATAATGGGAACTCTACCAAGTAACAACTTTTGGTCCTGGTAACTCTGAGACATTCCATGTGATGCTGTAACTGTCTTTTTTAGAGCAAGTACTAAGAAAAAGTGCATCTGCAATATCATTTCTATAATAGCAACTAGCCAAGCCAGAGACTAATGAAGATTTTATGATTCATCTGAAAGCATCTATGTTAGTAGAAAATAGTTCTGAAGCGCGAAGTTAATGCGCCAAAAGAAATAGACACTAGATAGATATAGCAACAAATTTTCCAACTAAACCATTAAATGTATCAGAATTTGCATAATCCTTGGAGAAAATTTATAGGTAAGAAAATAGTGGTATGTGAAGATTCGACACTAAGAGGACCAAAATTTGGCTCAAATGTGCTCGTCCCACATCTGCATCAATCACATAAGGGGGGTCGGGTCACCTAGGAACAACCATAAGATCTACTACCTTTACAATTGCACTCGTTTTTATTATTGCCTCTATGATGCTTCTACGCTCCTAAGTTATCGCTGCTGGAATCCATCAAGATTGTCAACCTCTTTGCTCGTTTTGCAAATTCACTGCACCATCATAAACAGGTTGGTGGCAAAACAAATTAGTATTCTGTATTAACAATCGTATTTTATGTTGGTCAGAAAGCCTAGGATCAATAAAAAATCAACAAGAAGCAATTCTCCTCACCTGAATGGTTCATCTCCGAGTTGCTTTGAAGAACCAGCACCATCTCTGTAGACTACACGGTTAAGCATATCAGAACTCTCAATACAAAACATATTTGCCAGCCTGCTGCAAAGTTCTTCATATGATTTCAGCAATGTTAGCTCAAGAGTACGGCCAACATCTTCTGACTCCATGAAAACCTTACAGTGACCAGTCTCCAGCTCTGAGTCCATGTCTGCGCGGTTGTCCTTGATCCATGGAAGTTGTTCCATAGAAGAGCGATCCTGGTTATGCCCTGATCCAGAACCGTCAGATACATTACCTGCCTTGTCCACATTTCCTTCTGATGAGCTATTACCTGTAGGAACTGGTGAGACTGTGTCACCTGAACGACTTAGAGACATTTGCTGCTCTGTCAATATTGGTTTTCCAAAGAGCACAAAATGATGTGGCTTTGTCACATCAGATTTCTTTATTGATTGGTTTGAGTTTCCCATAGTGAGCAAGCAAGAAATGTTCTCGTTGCTGCCGGGTTTTTGATAAGTTAATGAACTAGAGGGTCTATTGGGTAGAGTAGTAGTGGGATCAAGTGCTGGGAAGCCACCTGGAAAGAGACCCGACTGTAATTTACTCATGTGAAGATCGGACAGTGAAAGACCGAATTGAGCATGCCTGGCTCCCTGCATGCCAGCAGGAGAATTGTCGGGTAAACATCCGAAAGGGTTACTTGGCCCTAGGAAGTTTCCGGGAAATGAGGGGACCGGAAGTTGGCCATCCATAGGAAAATCTGGATGGTGAGGAAGTCTGAATTTCTTCCTTGGTGGGGAGAAAGGGGACAGATGAATGGCTGGCATATTAGACACTAATTCCACCAGCCATGGACTAACGCGTTTCACATTTTGCAGCAAATCTGGTTCATCCCATGTTACCTAAAACGGGTAGATCTAATTTGTCAGAGAATACTATAGAATATAACACTAACCAGAACTGATTTAGAAAAGATTGAAGACAGGCATTCGAGCAGCATGAGCTCTTTCAAAAGTCATTTCATGATAAAATGAAGAGGGGTTATCTCAATGATTTTCAAACCTAAGAAAAAAAGTTGCAATTTTTAAAAAAATGAAGTGCACACGAGGGCCAAATCATAGCAAGATAGTAGATTACAGGAAAGCAGATGAGCTATGGCAGGAAATATGCATAAATTGAAGTCAAACACTAGATGTAAATCCAAAGATTATCAAAATCCACAAGGCAACATCAGTTTAACCAGCATTTTCTTATATATCTGTTTGTGCGGCTGTTTTAGTGAGGTTTTCAATTTAATATTAATTCCCAATAAAAACAAAACAACCTGCTTGGGTACTAAACTAAGAGCTGGTTGTTAGCTAAGTCAATTATTGTAAAGTCAACAAAACATATACATCATCGATTAAAAAAAAAGTACAGAAGATTTGCAAAATAAAACAAAGACTTCCAGCTCAAAGATGATGTTTTAAGGAATAATTTGTCCAATAGGATTTTAATTTTAATTATTACGGAAGACATTTGTTGGGCTGTAGACCTCCAACCAGGATAGGTTCATGAAGCCAGATTCTATCCTGAATTTTCCTAAGACAAGGAATTGTTTATATTCAACGATTATATTCTTTTTCAAGTCACCTCACAACCAAGACATCAGTCATGATGTGTTGTTGAAAATTAAGCTATTGGTCTCTCTCAAAAGTCCCCTACCAATGGATTATTTGCAATGCAGTCAAAAAAGAATGTTGCTTGAGCATAAATTATAAACAAATCAAATTTTAGTCTGAGCAGATAACAGATTAAGAGAAAGATAAGCTGTGGAAGTAGAACTAGACCAACTTTTTAAATAAACAGGTTTACTAGATTCCATTCTCTAAAAGGAATGTGAACTGCAATTTTTTTCCTAGTAACACATATTAATGTAAGCACATATCACCAACGCGTGTTTTACATATAAAACTTGGCTTTTAGGTCCAAGAACATGGTAAAAGCAAGGATAACAGCCACATACACACAAAAAAAAAAAAAAAAAAAAAAAAAAAAAAAAAAAAACGCGTACCTGAAGAAGCCTCCAAGGTGAGTCAGACCAGTGCATAGGATCAGCAACCTGAACTGAGGATATGGTGCCCATGAACCAACTTATCCGGGAAGAGTCTTCAGTTTCAAAGGGCATCTTGAACCTCATTCCTGAACACCAACGAATTTGAAGTGCTGCCTTTACATGTCCAGCCTTCACGACAAATTCAGGGGTACCAGCTCTGGGATAGTAAACAACTTCAAAGGGCTGCCCTTTAGCAGCATAGGTTGCAGCTTCAATAACGGACTCCATCTTCACTTTCCCCTTCCCCGAAGCATTACTACCTGAGTTCAATCCAACACCATTACCATTTCTTGAGATCCTGTTTTCATCCTCTCTAAGAAAAGCTGAGAAAGCACCATAGTTCAAAACAGTGGATCCTGGGTTCCATCCAGAAGTTGAATCAAGTCCACCCCCGAGTCCCCTCTTTGCTCTCCGAATCCCAACACACAAGTCCCCATTTTCAGCTCTTAAAAACACAATCGAGTCCCCAGCAATAAGCTTCTTAGCATTCACAAATGTACTCCACCCTGTAGTTAATAAGTGACGCCTAGGGGTTCCTCTATATATATGCCTAAACTTCCAGGGCTCGCCATGTACATCCTTTGCAAGAATGTTCTGCACTGGTGGATCCGCTGAGTAATCTAATCGCGGAAAGATTGTTTCTGCACAATAGCGAGGGACTGAAAACCCTCCTCCGTTATTGGCATCAGACTGAGTCAAAGTCTTAGCAAACGAAGCAGGCTTATTTTCTTGCACTTCAGCACCATGAACTCCAACATCTTCATCACTATAATCAACCTCATTAGTGACAGGATTCAATCGAATCTTGGCATAAACCTCATCCGTCTCCTGGTCAGCTAAGTACCGTATATCCTCGACTCTACACAGAACATACGACGGAATTCGTGGGAAACTCCTAAAATCCACATTACCATTAGCATGCTCAATATGCCCTTGTACAAAGTAATAAATCTTAGCATTCACTGGTGGCATTTGTACCATCCCTCCAGCACAAGCATGCCATAATTGCGAATCTAAACAATTATCAGCCTCTTTTATTTTCTCCTTTGGATCCATAAACGTAATCATGGCAGAATTTCAAGCACAAAAACAACACTTAATCAACCTAACTCCAACTCCACCTTACAACACACTTCTTAATCAATTTTTTTCTGTCAACACAAAAACAAAAACAAAATATTCAACAAAAATTCATACATCTGATCACCAATATATATAAATACCACAAAAATTAAAAATTAAAAAAAATAGTTTGGAAAATTTTTATAAAAAATAAAAATTCACAACGATAAATTTTCTTACCTCAATAAGCAGGTCATCTATAAAAAAAAAATTCAATTAGCGGTAATATATTTCTTCTCTTGGACTCGCGAAAAGAGGTAAAATCGGACAATAGCACAGGAACTTCATCAGGGAAAAACAATTAATCAATTAATCCCAAAACACACCTCCAGTTTGAATCAAAATTTGAGCATTGCCGACAAATTCCACCATTAATCAACTGGAAATATATAACAAAAGAGTTGTATATATAGGTATTTCGCAGTGTTAAGTTATACCACCTACAAAACTATCAATAGAATCTTCTCCTTAAAATCGGAATTCGAGCACGAAAGCCTCGAATTCCATTTATACAAGATTGATTTGAAGAAATTGTTTCGGCTTGGAAGTCGAAAGAAGAGCAAGATCTGCACATAATCTGCTGTTAATTTTTGGTGGGTACCTCGACTTCATTCGAAAATTTGTTAGAGCTTGAGTTTTGGGTACTCAGTAGCAGCAAATGAAACAGAGAAACTCCATTGAAAAAGCAAAGATGGATTTTGTTTTTCTGAAGAAAACCTCAGTTGTTTTTTCTACTGAGTTTCTCTCTCTACCGACACGGCCGTAACTGGGAGTGCTAATTTTCTCTCTCCTCTGTTGTCACTTTCTCTCTCTATAAAGGGGAGTTTCTCTCTCTAGAAGTTGGGAAGATTCATTCAAATGGAAGCTTTGGATCATGGAAAAAGGAAGACAGAGGAACAAAAGAGTCCAAATAGCTGCAGCAACACTCAGCACAGTTGTATAAAATGCCTCTTTTATCCTTTTTTTTTCTAATAATTATAATTATTAAAATTAATTATTTTTTTTATTAAGTTTAAGCAAGTACCATGGAAATATACTACTTGTATCCATAAAAAAAAATGTAAATTATTCGTAACTATACTTCATTCAATATGAAAAAATCAAGGTTGCCTCAAGGGTTCGATATGTGTCTTTTAACTCGATTAATTTTGTTATAAGATTTGATTCTCACTTTTAAGAAACATATAATCCTATAAAGAGAGCGTAGATTTTTGAATCTCTTGTCTTCGGGCCTGTTCATATTTACTTAATTTCAGTTCAGTTCAGTTCAGTTCAATTCAGCTCCAATCAGTTCAATTCAGTTCAGTTCAGTTCAGTTCAGCTCTAATCAGTTCAGTTCACTTCAGTTCAGCTCTAATCAGTTCAGTTCACTTCAGTTCAGCTCAGTTGTTAATATTCATAAACATTTTCATATATTTTTATGCATTTTAATTTTTCAGATCAGTTTAGTTCAGCTCCAATCAGTTCAGTTCAATTCAGTTCAGTTCAGCTCCAATCAATTCAGTTCAATTCAGCTCCAATCAGTTCAGTTCAGTTCCATTCAGCTTAGTAAATATGAACAAGCCCTTCATCTATTTATTCTTTTTTTTTTATGGATTGGATAAAGTATTGTGATTTAGGATTATTGGGGATATATTATTGAACTCCTCTCTTTATTTAATGGATAAGATTTTTAAAATGAAAAGAGATTAGAGGTTTATCATGTTTTATGTTGTCTATCAAGATAGCAAATATTTTATTACAACAAAATTTCAGGAACAAAGAGAAAATAAAAAAGTAAATATAGCTTAATTGCATGACGTTAGATATAATCCTTCCAGTTTATGATATATTTCTTTTCAATATGTATGGTTTTTACGACATACCTTTGACCGTCAATATCTTTAAATGCATACTAACAAAACCTATTACAAAAATTAGTGATATTATTACTCAATAAGTCTTGTACAATGGTCAATTTAAGGGTAACTTTAACAATTGCTATAGTAACTTTAACCCCTTTACAGGTATTTTTAATTTATAATCAGTTTGAGTGTATTTTAATGCGTAATTTTTAATGGATATATGCTATGAAAGCTAATATAATTAATCTAATTTATCATAAGTAATATTTAAGGTAATATTTATGCTAGAGAAATGGTAACTTTTATAGTATATAAGGGTAACTTATAATAATACTTTTAGGGTAACTTTACTACGTGTTACAGTCACTTAATGAAAATTCGCCTTAATCAAATGAATCTAACAATACCATAATTTATGTTTAAATCAATGAGAATAATTGGTCAAAATTTTCACAAACAAATGAGGATTGTATTATGGGAAAGAGAGTACCAATATTATCCTTCTTGTTTTTCCTCATTTGTATAGTGGTGAAGAAATAATTGAATATGACATTTGCAATTTAAACAACATACTCTCTATACCTTAAAAATCTTAAGCCTAAGAGCCTGTTCTTATTGGCTGAATTCAGATGAGCTGAACTGAGCTGAACTGAATTGAACTGAATTATTGAGCTGAACTTATTAATTAGTGATTTTAACTAGGGATTAGTGATCTTTGATTATTTATTGTTATACATATGTGTATATACAAATATACATATTAAAATTATTATTATTATTATTAAATATTATTATTATTATTAAATGTTAATATTAGTTATTATTATTATTATTATATGTTATTATTAATTATTATTATTATCATCATCATCATCATCATCATCATCATCATCATCATCATCATCATTATTATTATTATTATTATTATTATTGTCGTTGTTGTAATAAGAGCTTAAAAGACTGAAATTGGCTTTATATCATTAGCAAGACATAAACTAAACTGAACTGAACTGAATTGAGTTGAACTGAATTGAACTGAACTGAAAACAAACGTATGAGAACAGGGCCTAAGTTGATTTTTTAACTTTTTTGTGTACAGTCGATTTACAATAATATTGTGAATAGTAGTAATATACATCGAACGGTTTTAGGGTGAGTGTATTTTAGCCAATATCGTTTAACTTTTAACCTTCTATTGGATATCTTTACACATGATATGATTTTAATGTAGACAGGTTTAATAAGGATAATATAGTTACTGTCACTTACTTAAATTTGATTTTTACTCATTTAAGAGAATAACTTTATCAATAAATAATAGATTATTTTTTATATTAAGCTAATTTAAATTATATTTATATCAAGCAACATTTATTAATTTCAGTTAACTATTGATCATTTTAGGGCAACTTTATAACGAATGCATAATAGTTATTGTACACCCGATTTTTTTTTATTTAAATAAGTATTAAAATGTTAATTCCAAATTGTCATTTTTTTTAAATAAGACAAATATTAAAGAATGAGGGAATAGCTCTTTAATAAGAAGTATATTTTATAATTTACAGTATGTTGTTCTTTGTTTTAATTTTGCCAAATATTCATTGCAAATGTTTAAGTTTTAGTTAATTTGAAAATACACATCAAGACGGATCAAATAATATTTACATGTTTATATATATATATATATATATATATATATATATATATATATATATATATATATATATATATATATATATATATATATAGTACTATAGATCCAAACCGAAACAACAAGAGGATTGGATATGGAATACGATACATATATCAAACAAGTAATAACTTTAATTTTTTCAAGATTATCTATTTTAAAATTTTCACGTCATATATTATTAAAGAAAAAAAAAAGTCATGTTATGTGTTATAAATTTCGACCATATTTCATTTTGGCCCTTTGTTAAAAAGATAAGGAGGCACATTTTAGGTAGCTCATGTAATTATGTAAGTTTATAGTATATACATCTGTCGTGTTAATATTACTTACCAACAATAATAAAAGGCGTGGGTAATCCTCATATTCATATCATACACAAAGAGAAAGAAGGAAGACAATTGATACATACATTAAATTTTCTTATGATCAGTGATTTAAAATGTCTTAGGGTCTGTTCACATTTACTGATTGGAGCTGAACTGATTGGAGCTGAATTGAACTGAACTGAACTGATTGGAGCTGAACTCAATTGAACTGAACTGAACTGAGCTGAATATTTTATGAGAGAGGAAAATTAAGAGTTGAAGTGAACTGAACTGATTGGAGCTGAATTGAACTGATTGGAGCTGAAATGAATCGAACTGAACTGAAATTAAGTAAATGTGAACAAATTTATATATATACAAATTATGGAATTATGGAATTAATCCACATATGGATGGGGGTAATTTTTACCCTAAACATCCTATGTTTCTTATACGTACTTTCACTATTACAATGTACAAAGTAACTTTTGTGTTCAGGAGAATTAATTGGTGGTATAAATACAAATTACATAGATAAAGAAAAATATAATAAAAGGTAAATAAGTATAAGAAAAAAGTAAATATATATTACTTACTAAAGAGTGAGTGAATATATAAAAATATCGTGAGGTAAAGTAAAGTGGTACGATAGTGGCCTTGTTTGGCAAATGGCTGTTGGCTGGTTCATTTGGCTTGTTTGACTAGCTGGAATGTTTGGCTGTTTATAATGGCTTTTGAAATTGGTTGTTTAAGCTGGCTGTTTATAAAAGTGTTTGGATAAATTAATTGGTTGTTGTTGGCTGTTTATTAGATAATTTGTGGGCCAACAAGCCAAAAGCCAACAAAAAATCTACTCAAAGCAGCTTTTTCATTTTGGCTTAAAAGCCAGTTTTTTCGCTGACTAAAAAGCCAATTACCAAACACATTTTTTGGCTGTTTGACCTCCTAAAAAGCCAAAAGCCAAAATCTAACCAAAAATCCATTAAAAAGCCAAATACCAAACATGGCCAGTAAATTTTTCTTACTTAACATGAAATTAAAGTAAAAGCACATACATCAAGAGGAAGCACTAATGTAGGTTTGTTATACATTTAAATACTAAAATGTTGAAAAGCACACGGGGATGAGAAAAAGGAGAAGAGGGATGGGTAATTGGAATCACTTTTAAATGTACGACTAAAAGCTTATATAATACCATTGACTATATAGTGATACTATTTTTACACGTAGTTAGGGTTTGCTCACATTTACATAATTTAAGTTTAGTTCAGTTCAGTTCAGCTCCAATCAGTTCAGTAAATGTGAACAAACCCTTATTTAGTATCACTAAATGAATATATAGTACCACTATATACATACATAATACCACTAAATGTTTAATGATACTATTTGATCATCCATTGATATAATTGATCACCCAATGGTATTCTTCTAAATTCAGATATTATTTATGTTAAAGGACCAACTCAACCAAAAGCTTAAACTTATGGTTGAGGCCCAGAAATATGTTTTAAACTCTATCACTCCCCCTCACACGAGAGCCCGTTTGGGCTAGAAGTGTGGATGCAGCATGGGCCATCCTCATACCCAACGCTTAATATTCCACTTGAAAGTGGGGGTGGATGAGATTCGAACCCGTGACCTTTGTGTCACGCTGGCTCCGATACCATGTTAGTGGACCAACTCAACCAAAAACTTAAGCTAATGGTTGAGGCCCATGAATATGTTTTATACTCTATCAATTTACGTATAATAACCTCATGTCCCTCGTTATTCATTTACTAATACTTCACTAACCTCCCTTTGAAATTACCTCAAAACGGATGTGGGTGAATTTTAAAAAACGGAAGGAGTAATTTTTTTTCTCTTACAAGATTGACTCTTCCTTATTTTGTCAAAGACAGGGTTTGACTAAAATTGTTATATGAGGGTGTAAAAGGGATTCTTGGACGCTTGGAAAAGCAACAAGGAAAACAGTAGTTAATTAAAAAAAATCATAGATTTTATTTTGGCATCTTTTTCTTCGGATCTAACAAAACCTGTGTGCTGTGCAGCTACCACAAGCAAGATAAAACAACAAAGATCTTTAAAGGAAGCAAGTAAGAAACAGAAACCCATTTTTTATTATCTTTTTTAATTTCATATGGAGTATTAATTAATTAATTATTATTACTCCTAATTAATCTAACTACAATAAGGTAATTTTGGACCTTTTCTCTTTTACCTTGGAACTTTATTTTTAACAATATAATAATAATGTAGTTAGAGTACATAGCTACCTAAGTATGTTTAAAATATAGATTTATTAATTCCTTTAATTGTTATTGTAAACAAAGAAAGAAATCATTATCTTATGATCCTAGATGTTTGGTATGAATGACGTTTTTCGGGCGATATTTTGGTTCCATGATATCGCGATATTTTAGGTAAATATAGTTTTGTGTGTGCGATATTTTGGCTCCTCTTTCTTGCCATTAAAAACTTCACAGAAACCGTGGTGAAGGTGAATTACTTTTAGAGTTTGAATCTACAATAGTTATTACTTATTAGCACGAACGAATGGATTATTACTCCCTCCGTCTCCGAAAAAACGACTCAGGCCTAATTTTAATCCCAAAAATAAGGAGCAATTAGCATTAAAATACCACCAATTTGCAATAATATTTGTGCAAAATTAGCTCCCCATATAAAATTTTGTAAATTTATCTTTCCAATATATTTTTACTTCTTCTTATTTAACTTTATTAATACCCGCGAAATCAACCCAAAATGATCGTTCTTTTGAAAACGGAGGAAGTAGTATTTAACTTAGCAAAGTTTAGTCTAGCGGAATGTTTGCATCTCACAAACTTGATGTTATATAATATCAAATCTCACTAGAATAGATACTTTGGGAAGAGCATTTTATTACCCTTTCAAACGGCCTAATCTACTAATTCGAGCGGGGTTGACTAGTGAGATACTTTGGCCCAATTGGACCATTCTCCTTACCAGTGAAATAAAAAAGAATGACAAGAGCGTTTTTGTAACTTGAGATCTAATAAAACGAACATTATCATGATCTAGTTATTGACTTGATCTGTCAGAAACCAAATTTGTTACAACTAGAGCCGTCAATTTCTAACCTAAACCGTTAAATCTGACAGTTTTAAACCGATCCGAAAAGAAACTAAACGTTAAAAACCCATTTAAAAAAAGAATAAATAAAAACGGATCAACCCAAAATTGAACAGAGCCAAATTTGTGCAAACCGTTGATGACTCGACCCGTATAAAGCTGAACTGTTAACCCCCCAAACTGAGAACAACTTGAACTGACTACGTTTAAACCCGACCCATTTTAAACCAAAATCGTTTAAGTCCGATATAAATCTTATGAACCCAAACTATTCCAACTTTTAACCTTTTGTCATCAAACTATTTATAACATGTTGTGACCAAACCGTTTACAACCAGTAATTCGTTGATAGTATAATGTTTACAACTCATAACATATTATGACCGAACCGTTTATAACCCATAACCTATTGTGATCTAATTATTTACAACTCGTAACCTATTATGTGCGAACCATTTATAAATCTGATAGTTTCGAACCGATCTGAAAAGAAACTAAACGTTAAAAACCCATTTTTCAAAAAACCAAAAATGGATCAACCCAAAATTGAACAGAGCCAAATTTGTGCAAACCGTTGATGATCTGACCCGTATCAAGCCGAACCGTTAATTCCCCAAACTGAGAAAAAGTTAAACTGATTACGTTTAAACCCAACCCATTTTAAACCGAAAGTGTTTAAGCCCGATATAAATCTTATGAACCCAAACTATTCCAACTTGTAACGTCTTGTCATCCAACTATTAATAACCCATAATATGTTGTGACCGAATCGTTTAGAACCCATAATTCATTGAGAGCAAAATGTTTACAACTCGTAACTCGTTATGACCGAACCACTTACAACTCATAACAAATTATGACCAAACCGTTTACAACCCGTAACCTATTGTGACCTAAATGTTTACAACTTGTAGCCTGTTAATCTGTTATGTCCGAACCATTTATAACTCGCAACTTGTTTAATTCAAACCATTTCTTCAATAACCTGTTGTTTCATAATTGTTAACAACCCATTATTTGTCCAATCTAAACCTTGAAGGGATTTAGGTACAATATTAAGGAATTTCACGAATCTAATTCGTTTGCACCTAATTAGGATCAACATGCATAACATATAAAAAATGACATAATAATACCTTTACAGCTTGAATTATTCCACGTTAGGATTAGATCAAATGTAAGGGGAAATAGAGCCCCAAGCATTGCTCCTATACTCAACACACAAGCTTTGATTGAACATCAACCAATAAAAAATTGGTTAGGTGAGAGCGGTAAACCACCGTAATCAAAACCTTCCACGAACAATCGGCCACCACTCGATCCACCACACACACGCACGAATGGAGGACAAGGCGAGAGAGAGAGAGAGAGAGAGAGAGAAGGGGGGAGGCTAGTCTTGTGTTTGCTAATTAGGGTTTGTTGATTATGTTGAATGATTAACTAACCTTTTTTCAGTCCTAGGAACCTAATCTATATAAAATCTCATTATATTTAGATTGGGAAGGAAGCCCAAAAACCTCTCCTTAGCTTTACATGGTTGACCACCTAGACGGGGCCCAATATGGGTCTTTCCTCTTATATTCAATGTATACCACATAGTGTGACCTTATAAGATCCGTTCTATTGGGTTTTGGCCTATTTCAATAACCCACAAATCCGTTAATACCTCTAGTTATGATATAACAACGAAATTAACTCACCCAACTTTTGGAAAAGCCCTTGACAACTAACTCACTTTCACCACCATACACTAAGAACATCCCCTTAGCTATTCTCAAGAACTTTAGGATATTCTTAGCAGCTTTCTAGTATGATTCTCCTAGATTTTCTTGAAATATGCTACACATACTCAAGGTATATTAGACAGTAACAGCCTCAAATCTCCGTCTACTTTTCCTTGACTTTGACCTAATTGACCGAGTTAAATGAACTTTAGAGTAAAAAAAGGGCTTTGGGTTAGTTGGTGATAGAAATTAAAGATGAGCTACACTTAATCAAAGGCCCAATATGAAGAAAGGACCGGTTTAGAGGCAAAAGTAGACAATCCGATTTTCAAAGAGAGTTGGCGCCAAGAATTAACTACAAAATAGTTATTGGAGTCAGCCGCAACCGCTCTAATTTGTCTATAAATAGAGGCAAGAGGACCGTATGAAAGAAATCAGCAAATTAATCAACAACAAGCATTTCATTTTCTTTAAGCTTTCTTCTTATCTTTCTTAGTTTTCCCATGGCTTAGTAGCTAAGCGATAATGTAGTTTTCCATAGCATATACTGTATTGATGAAGATCGATTGTCTTTTACAATTGTATGAAAATAGATGTAACCTCTCCTTCAACTTGTACAATTGTAGACCTGAATTTATCCTTTAATTAATGAAGATCATTTGCACCTTTTGTCCTATGTTCATGTACTTGTTTCTTTAAGCAGTCTAACTTAGTTAATATCTTTAGAATGCTTCCTTATTATTTGTTTTTGTTACGTTAGTGAGGTTATCAATATATTGAAACTAGTAACTTGAGGGGTAACCCCCTAACACTCTAGAACATGATAGGGTATTTGACTTCTTGGTAAGGAACAATATTTGCCTCAACAACTTTTTTGGCTACCACAATGGGAGAACACTAAACTCAATCCATTTAACTTTGTTAATTTGGAAGTTTCTCCATGGATCCTAAGTATTCAACACTGTAGGGAATATTTCAAGCATCCCACACTTGAGCCCCACTGTGATTATACACTGAAGCATGGTGGCGTTCAAAGGGAAGGAAGCTAGAGTAAAAGAGTCACAGGAACTTGTAAACCGTTCATAGGGTGAAGGTTACACCCCCTTAACGATTCATGAGATTGTTAACTCCAATAGGTCTGGAACATGACTGGAAGATCGAGGATGAAGGTACAAATCCGACCTAAAAGAGATTGAACTTGCCCTATAAATAGGCCTCTACTTTATTCTTCTCGTATTCATGTGCGCTTTCTGACTAACATGAAATCATTAGATTAACCCTAAACTTGTTTATCTATGTTGGTTGAATATTAATGCACAAACAAATCTATTATTGGTGATCACTTGAATTATAATCATATTTTGTTCTTAGATTTCAGAGAGAGAAACTTGGTGAATTTGATGAATGCTACTTTCAATCTTGTTCCTCTTTGATTTTGATCAAAGTTTTATAAGATTTCTTTACACTCTAATGCAATTTTAACTTTGATTCTTGAATTTTGATTGAATTACTTGTTGTTTGTTTGATTTGATTTTTGATAGCTTGAGTTTATTTTGAATACAATGTTGATGATGAAATTTGTGATAAGTTTAGTTTTGTTATTCAAATTTGCAATGTATAGTGAGTAGATTACTTGTTAGGGATACTTTTTTTTGAAGAAACTTGTTAGGGATATGGTGAAGCATGTATGAGTGATAATTCATGGGTAATTGGGAGATTTTGATTGATCATCATTGTGATTAAATTGGTTGGTGAAATTTGTGCATGTGTTTGATATCTTGAGGAGTGATCAAACTTAAATATCAAGCAAGATGGGATAATAGTTTTCATTGATACGAAAATTTAATTTTGAAGCTATTATTATCGACTGATCTTATTTTGAGATTTTCCTTTGAAGTCATTTGTAGAGAAGTCTAGCTTAACACTAGGAAATAGCTCTTTAAGTGATTTTGATTACATTTGTTACTGTAGGGAATATTTCAAGCATTACCCCAAACTTGAACCCCACTGTGATCATACACTAAAGTACGGTGGCGTCCAAAGGGAAGGAAGCTAGAGCAAAAGAGTCGCCAACAAGTTTTAGAAACTTGTAAACCATACACAGGGTGAAGGTTACACCCCTTAACGACCCATGAGATCGTTAAATCCAATAGGTATGGAACTAAAATTGGAAGTTCGAGGATGAAGATAAAAATCCAATCTAAAAGAGAAAGAATCTGCCCTAATAATAGGCCTCTACTTTATTCTTCTCGTATTCATGTGCACTTTCTGGCTAACATGCAATCAATAGGTTAACCCTAAACCTGTTTATCTATGTTGGTTGAATATTAATGCACAAATAAATCTATTATTGGCGACCACTTGAATTATAATCAAATTAACCCTAAACCAGATTATTAATTATCTTATTAAGCGTGATTATAAGTACAAATTCCTTTTAAACATGCATAAAAAGTGTGATCAAGCAATAACAATAATAAATCAAGCAACATAATAATCATCATGATAATCATAATCATAATTGAGATAATCATGTTAAAGCATAATAATAGCAAGACCCTAGGCATGATACTAACAAGATTAATAACAAACCCTAGCATGTCACTAAACAATAAAGATCAAAGCTTTAGCCCTAACATGATACTAACATGCTATTAGGAAAGACAAATAAGAAGCATCATAGAAATTCACTAGTAGAAAAATACAATAAGGCACCCCCATAAAGGCACCGGTTCAGGCCAAACCGGTGCCCTAAACCGGCCCAAAATTGGGCGCAATTTTACACAAATAGAAAAGGCACCGGTTCAGCCCAAACCGGTGCCAAAAATAAAAAGGGCACCGGTGCCTTTACGAACCGGTTCATTTAAATATAAAAAAAAACCGCCCTTATAACTACCCCAAACCCTAAATATGCCGTTCTCTCCTCTCCTCTCCTCTTTCTCTCTCCCCCTCCTCCTCTTTCTCTCTCCTCTCCTCCTCTTTCGCGTCGCCGTTCTCCTCTCCTCTCCTTCATTTATCTTTCTGGATCTCCTCCTCCTTTCTATCATCACTCGAAAACCAACAACAAATTCGAAGACAACAACATGCAACACGGATTTTGAGGTTTTTCAATCGATTTTGAGGTTTTTCAATCGAATTTAATAGTTTTTTTTTTCGATTTTGATTTTTTTTAATTTCAAACTCTTCTTTCAATTGATTTTGTTTTTTTTTCAGCGATTTCTCGGTTTTTTTTTGTTACGATTTTTTTTTTCTGGGTTTTTTATTTTTCTTTCGATTTCAATTTTTTTCCGAGTTCAACTATTTCGATTTCTGGGTGTTTTCGATTTGTGAATTTTTCTGGGTTAATTTTTTTGATTTCGATTTTGATTTTTTTTTTCTATTTCTGGGTTTTTTTTTTATTTCGATTGTTTTTTTTTTTCCGATTTTGATTTTGTTTTTTTCGATTTATGGGTTAATGCATGTGTTTTTGGGTTTGTTGATTTTTTTTTACTTGATTTAGATCCGTTAAAGATGCAAGATTTGTTTTGGGTTTGTTTTGGGATTTTCTTTTTTATTTTTTGATTTAAATTCGAAATTTTTTTATTTTCTGAGTTTTTTTTTCCTGATTTTTGATTTTGGTTTTTAATTTCTGGGTTCAATTTTGGTTTTTAAATGATGTTCTGGGTTTTTTTCTTACCAACTGATTTTCTTTTTTATTTTTTGATTTTTTTTTATTTTATTCGATTTAAATTTGAAATTCTTGAATTTTTTCTGGGTTTAATTTTTTTGGAAGCTTAATTATATTAATCGTTTTTTTTGCTTTAATTGGTGTAGGTATCTTGAGTTAGATCTTAAATGGAAGAATCAAGATGCAAGAATATTGAGTTTATTTTTTTATTTATATTGTAATTTTTTTTATATGTTGTAATTGAACTACTACTGTATTGATCTATATTGTAAAATTGTTTTGATTATATATTGTAAATTTTTGATTATGTTGATTGAAATTCGATCTATATTTTGATGTTCTAAATAATTTAAGTCGATTATTAATTGTTTGCTGTTCTAAAAAAAAAAATAATAATATTTGGCACTTTTGGCACCGGTTAACCGGTTCCAAAAACAATTCCACATTTTTTAAACCCATTTTTGGCACCGGTTAAACCGGTGCCTTTTTAAACCCCTTTTTGGCACCCCCCAAATTGGCACCGGTTCAAACTGGTGCCTTAGGCCGGGTTTGAACCGGTGCCAAATTCATTTTTTCACGTAGTGATTATAATTGATATAAGAAACTTAATTATTACCCTAAACATGATACTAGGAAAAGCATCCTAACATGATACTAGGACTTAAAATAACAATCTAAGCATGATTTCTATATCATAATATTAATAAAACAATTAAAGCACTTACTTGGATGCCTCATACCTCTTTCTAATAACATAATTGATTAGGGGATTTTTATCCACCAATCACCGTCTGACAAGTGGACCAACCAGGTTCCGCCACGTGTCCTTCACGTAGGCCAATAGGAGCCTGCCACGTGTCAATCACAGATACGTCCTCTACGGACCAATCGAGGCACGCCACGTGTCCACCCATGCCAAATGGGAAAACCGGCCAACAAGGCCCAATCCTGTCTAGAGGCCCGGTCAGCCCTAGGTTTACCCTAAACCTAGAGAATGGCACGCTTCTCAAGACTATAAATACTTAATTAATCCTCATTAATCAAGGGACCAAGAAATCAAGAGAACATCAAGCAATTGAGAGAGCAATTGATCAAGCAATTAATCTCACCTGAAGAACAGAACAGAAACATTACGGAACACTAATAACCGGCTAATCTCGCTAACAAAGCAGATTACCAACATTAAACACTCTCACCTAGAGAGGTCTTATTACTTTAATTTCCGTATTAATTACTCCTTAATCAGGTACTAACTTGACCGTTGGAGGCGGAGCTCTCAGGAGTCTCCGTTATTTTGCAGGTACAGGCGTCCGGTTCCAGTCTCGGAATTGTAACTCTCCCGCAGGACATCAGAAAACCCCGAAACAGAAGTGAAGTTTTTTAAGATGCATGTTGAATGAGGTATCCTTGCTGATCATGCGTTAAGCGCTGTTCTCCTTGCTGAAAGGGACGGCTGTCAGCACCCGGTTTACTTTGTCAGCCACGTACTGAAAAATGCCGAGTTGAGGTATCCCCTAGTGGAGAAATTTGGTCTTGCACTCTTCATGGCTGTTAAAAAATTGAAGCCCTACTTTTTGGCACATGCAGTCGTCGTGTATACCGACCAACCAATCAAGCGGCCCCTTACCATCATGGAGTCGTCAGGACGAATGATCAAATGGGCCATATAAATACAGAGCCTCGAAGTTACTTTCGAGCCTAGAAAAGCAGTGAAGGGGCAAGCCTTTGCTGACTTTATTGTAGAGATGACTCGTCCTCCTGACTCTCAAGTTCCAGACCAAGTATGGAAGGTATATGTGGACGGAAGCTCTACTTCAAATGGTTGTGGAGCAGGCGTCGTATGTCAATCTCCAGAGGGCGACAGGTTCGAGTATGCTCTACGCTTCAGTTTTCAGGCTTCAAACAATGAGGCAGAATATGAAGCTTTACTAGCCGGGATCCGCATGTGCAAGGCGGCAGGGGCAAGAAAAATAGACGCCTGTTCTGATTCACAATTGATAGTGAGTCAGTACTATGGCGAATACGAAGCAACCCATCCGGCCATGATCAAGTATTTACAGGCGGTCCGACAAGCAGTCGGCTCCCTTGAGGATTTCCATCTGATCCAAGTGCCGAGATCAGAAAACAACCAGGCGGATGCACTGTCAAAATTAGCATCATCCGCCTCCTCCGATACTCCTCGAACTGTTTTTTGGGAAGTAATGGAGAAGAGAAGCATCGAGGAAAACCCTATTGGAATCCTAGACAGAAGCTCAACCTGGATGGATTCAATCAGGGCATATCTGACAAACGGTACACTGCCGGATGATCTTCAACAGGCGGCTGCACTGAAAAAACGAGCCTCCTGTTTTGAAATGATACAGGGAGAACTTCACAAGAGGGGGTACCTTCAACCCTTCTTAAAGTGTGTTACTCCTGAAAAGGGACGAGAGATACTAGATGATCTTCACTCTGGTTACTGTGCTTCTCATATAGGTGGTAGGATTCTTGCTCAAAGGGCAAGGCGGCAGGGCTACTTTTGGCCTACTTTGGAAGCAGATGCAATGGAGATGGTGAAAAAATGTGACAAGTGCCAAAGGTTTGGCAAATTAATTCACCGTCCGGCTACTGACCTCACTACCATTCACAGCCCACTACCGTTTGCTAAGTGGGGCATGGACATTCTGGGTCCATATACGCCTGCTACAGGCGGCAGAAGGTATATACTTGTTGCCGTTGACTACTTCACTAAATGGGTAGAGGCGGAGGCTGTAAAGGGAATCAAGACGAAAGATGTAATTTCATTCATTTGGAAAAACGTCATCACTCGGTTCGGGGTTCCCATGTCTATGGTTTTTGATAATGGTCCCCAATTTGAGACGCCTGTTCTCAAAAGCTGGTTGGGAGACCAAGGAATTGCACACTACTTTGCATCTGTCGGCCGTCCACAAGCAAACGGCCAGGTAGAAGCCTTTAATAAAATCATCTCAGACGGTCTCAAGAAAAAGATTGAACGAGCAGGCGGCCTATGGGCGGATGAACTACCACATGTTCTCTGGGCCATTAGGACGACTGAAAAAGGGGCGACTGGAGAAACTCCATTCCTCCTAACTTATGGTGCGGAAGCTGTTCTTCCAATAGAACACTACGAGCCGACTCTTCGAGTAATGCTATATGACGAAGAGGCAAACTGGGAAGCCATGCGCCTGGCATTAGACTCACTTCCTGAAAAGAGGGGCAATGCTGTTTTGCGCCATGAGATCTATCGCCTGAGAATGACTAGATCATACAACAAAAAAGTACACAGGCGTCCACTCAAAGTAGGGGACTTTGTACTTAGAAAAATGGAAGCAGTTGGTAGGGCTAATGAGTCTGGCAAACTAACTCCCAACTGGGAAGGACCCTACCGAATCTATGAGGAAGTCAGGGACGGTACCTACCGTCTGGAAACACCAGACGGACAACCGTTGCCTCGAACTTGGAATGTAGATAACCTTAAAAAATATTTCTTCTGAATGATGTAAAGTAAAGAGCTACTTAATAAAGTTTGCACTTACTATTCAATTTTGTATTACGAGGGGCATGCCGTCTGTACCTTTACAGTCGGCTACTCTCCATTGAGTTTCACTCTATCTTCAGAGGGGCATGCCGTCTGTACCTTTACAGTCGGCTACTCTCCATTGAGTTTTTCACTCTATCTTCATAGGGGCATGCCGTCTGTACCTTTACAGTCGGCTACTCTCCATTGAGTTTGTCACTCTATCTTCAGAGGGGCATGCCATCTGTACCTTTACAGTCGGCTACTCTCCATTGAGTATTTTACTCACAATACTTAGCTAAAAAGAGTAGGGCCTGGCCGACCCTGTGCCTAACAGGCGGCTACCCTTCTTTTACTTAGCACCTACGTTCACCAAGAACTTACCAAGGCCACCGGCCGAATGATCAGACCAGGCGCCAAGCCACCTGATCAAATCTACAAAACTAATACGACCTGTCCCAACATCATAGCAGGCGTCCGACGGCATCCCTCCGGATGAAATTCGTCGCAGAGAGCAGCTCCCTTTTGGGTGGAACATTGTTCTATAAACTAATTACACGGCACCTATACGACTATCCCCAAGGGCAACCACGTAGCCGTTTTTGAGACAAGGATAACTCTATCACTAACCAAACCAGTGGTAGCAGTTGACATCTGAGTCAGATGACCGCCTGTATTACTTGGGATAAATGCAGGGGGTACCTATTGAGTTAATAGCCAACAAACATTGGCGAATCAAGGGGTCTAGCCGGCCTACGCCGCTTGGTACCTCTACTTCTCAAACAAAAGTGACGGCGACTGAGTAACTCCAACGTTAACTCATAGCCACTCCTTCAAATTTGGTATGGAACCTAAAAGGTTTGAGCCGTCCGCCTGTTTTAAACAAACAAGGGCACTCAAACCCCTATTCCTACTAGGTAACCTATTGAGTTAATAGCCAACAAACATTGGCAAATCAAGAGGATCAGCCGGCCTCCGCCGCCTGGTACCTCTACTACTCAATCTAGATTGTGACGAAGACTAAGTAACTCCTATGTTAACTTAATAGTCACTCAAACTTAGTATGGAGCCTAAAAGGTATGAGTCGTCCGCCTGTTTTTAACAAACAGGGGCTCTCAACCACTACTCTTGCTAGGTTAACAAATTACGAGTTAAAAGCCAACATTGGCAATAAAGGGAAACAACCGGTACCCGCCGCTTGTTATCCTACTTAATTCCTTGGCGACTAGGTAATACTATTTACTTGGTCAGACCGATTGAATAAATAGTTCGAATACCGATTGAATAAATGGCCGACTGATCGTCTATCCTGGAAACAGACAACCAGTCGTCCAGGGGCATAGGCGGCGTACTTACTATTTGTACCTGTCTGCAACGTTCGGCCATGTACAACAGTCGGTCTAGTGAACAATGGGATATTAGATATGGAATACTTAGACAAATTTGAATCAAAACAAAAATTTGATTAAAAATAAGCCGGTCATTAAAGACCAGCAGAATATTCAAAGCCCCGGCCCCCTGGCCGGGTAAATACAAAGCAAACGGCACGCAGGCCGTGGAAAAAATACTTTAAGCTTAAGAAGGGGGCAGTTCAGTATTAGCAGCTGCCGCCTGGTCAGCACTCTTCTTGCTGGACTCGGCTTCAGCTGCACCCTCTTTTGATGCCTTACCCCCAAGTGGCACAAGCGCCACAACCGGCTCTTCCTCCTCCTCCAACGTATCTCCCAACGCCTCTTCTTCAGCAGCCGCCAGGATCTCTTGATTATATGTTTCCGAACACTGGCGGTACGTTCTTTCCCATGAGGCAAAGTCGGCATTGGGGAACAGGCGGCCCCAGGTCATGCGCTGGATTTGAGCGGAGTCTTCCACCATCTCCCGGACGAGCTCTTTCTTCTCTTGCTCGGCCTTTTCCGAGAGCTCTTGGGTAAGACTCTTCTCTTGGCTCACCAGGCGTTCTTTTACGTTGGCCAAAGATTTCTCCATGGCTTCGTAAGAGTGCATTTTTTGGCGAAGAGGTTTCAGCTCGGCCTTAAGATTTGTGACGGTCGCCTCCAGCTCGTCATTCTTCTTCTAGGCCGCCTCTAACTGAGCCCGAACAGCGGCGGTAGCCTGCGCCTGATAATAAAGAATATCAATGGTCAGTACTTCATTTTGGGCAATTTGAAACATTGCCTTATCACAGTTGGAGGCGGCCATAGCTTTTGCGGCCTTTACCTCTTTGTTTTTCCGATCAATCGGCTTGCGAAGGCTGTTAACTCGGAGCAGGGCCTAAGTACAAAAAAAAACAGGCGTCAGTTTCCAAACAAAAAAGATAACAGGCGTCCTGGAACTCAAATACTCAAAAATATGCTAAGTATACCTCAGCAAGGACCCCTGCAATCCCATCAAGGTCAAGGGTGCCGGCACCCCTGACCGCCTCCCTTTCAGATGGAGGAACTACTTTGATCATGGACTTGGCTACCTCAACCAAGTCAAGCCCCTGAGGGCCGGCTGCATCAAGCGTAAAAAAAAAAAAAGCAAGTTAGACCTAGTCAAGAAGGAAGCAAGTGTGAAAGTTTTTACAAGTGATTGTCCATACTTCTAGGCGGCCCCGCCGGGGTTTTAGAAGAAGTGGCCGGCTGCTTCTCAGCCGCCACTGTTTTCCTGGAAGACCCAGGAGAGCTTGCAACAGTCGTCCTCCGGGCCTTGGGGTCCGGCTGTTGCGAGGAAGAAGCTCTTGGAGTGCCAGACTGAAAACAAAAAGAGTTAGTATATGCATAAGACAACTCCTAAAAGAGGAAGAGTTTTCGAAGCCTACCAAGGGTGCTCCCTTGTTGGGGGAGTCGGCACAAGACTGTTGCATGAGAGAGGCCCGCAACATGGCCGCCGCAGTCTTGGATGCTGTTATTTTACTCATGGCGTCAGCTGCAAAAAATGAACAGCAAAGTTAGTAAAATCCCAAGTAAACAAGGCGTGAAAAAAAAAACAGAGTATTTGTCAGGCCGGCTACCTCTAGAGCACCGACTGCTGAGGCCACAGGCGGCCAAAAAGTACTCGTCATAGAGCCACTTGAAGCTCGGGACGCAGTTTAGGGGTACTTGCTCTCGTACCCCTGAAGTAGAGTTCACCGTAGTCTCTACTTTGAAGAGTCCTTTGTCTAGGAACTCTCTTTTAGCCTTTGGGGGAATAGGCGGCATGCTGCGGCCGCCAGCGAGAAGAGGCGGATCCCTATTCCACTTGTTAAAACGTTGGTTCAGCTCCGTGTCTGAACCCTCAATGATAAGGAAGGTGTTCCGCCAATCCTTCCATTTGTTCGCCTTACCTCTCGTCATGAGGTAACCCCTATGGCTTGTTAATTGATACCAGCCGGTACCTCCCGACTTAGGGGTCCGGCTGAGATAGTTCATGTGGGCGAAAGCCTCAAAGCTTGGCTCCACCCCGTACATTTCGCACCCGGCCACATAGCCGAGTACGTTTACCCAAGAGTTGGGGGCTAACTGCCATAACCCCAAATCATACCCATCTAAAATCCGCTGAACAGCCGGATGTAATGGGAAGCGCAGTCCAGCTTTGATGGCCGCCACATAGCAGCCAAAGCAGCCGTCATCATAGCTGGTACCAGCCGGCCAGACGACAGTGTCTTCTGGATCCGGCACGAACAGTAAAAATTCCGGGCCCATTCTGTGGTTAGCAATAAAGCTCTCCACTTTGTCTTGCATGGTTGCGATCCGGCCCCGGGGTACCATGCAGTAGTAGGGGCGTTTTCCTCTCTGTAAGAGGCGGACGGCTCCGCCCAATTGTCCCCCTTCTCAACTGCATGAGAAAGTCTCGCCTCTTGTAGGCGGCTATGTCTTTCTTCTGAGCCTGGAGAACTGTGGCCAGAAGAGCTGGACTCGGACTCGTCCTCTAACGAGTCCGAAGAGGACGACTCCTCCCCTCTCCCAGAGGGGCCCGCCTCCTCTCCCTTAGAAGGAGCAGGAGGAAAATTAGACATATCAACGGTAAGATGGGAAGGGACCACCTTGGCCTCTCTCTCAGAACTGTCGGCTTGGCAGCCGCCTCGTTTCAACTCTACATCTGGCGCCTGGTCAGATGTTTCACTAATGAGCACCCTTTGGGAGGAGCCGTCTGAGTTTGATATCATAGCAGTCTTTTTTGTTCTGGCCATCACGTTCTGCATAGACACAGATACAGTCGGACTTTGTATAAAGGGCAAAGATGGGTCCAGAAAAGGGCAGGCGGCACTCCTAGTCCTAGATTCAGCCGTCCCCGGTGACCGGCTGATCACTAACTTAGGTCGTGTCGTGTGCTTCCGTGGTGCCATTTCAAAAAATAAAAAGAAAATTAAGAGTAAGAGAACTGAGTTACCTGAACGAGTGACGGTTGATGAAGTTCTGGAAATCCGGTGCAGTCGGCTTGTCAGAACAGGCGGTAGGCAGAAAAGGTCCGAAATGTCAGAGCAAGTTCAGGGGTCCGAATGTTCTCGCAAAGTTCTCAAATGTGAAAATGACCGAAGTCAGCACTTCCTTATATAGGCAAAGTGAGAAGGCGAAGGGTCGCTTCCAAATTCAAAATTTGGGCGGGAAAATCTCTCGGCCGTTTGCAAGGTGACACCTGTAGCAGGCCGTCGCCTGTCACCGTGCGACACCTGTCACAGGCGACACGTGACCAGTCACGTGCCACCTGTGAGGGGCAAATGATTAGGGGATTTTTATCCACCAATCACCGTCTGACAAGTGGACCAACCAGGTTCCGCCACGTGTCCTTCACGTAGGCCAATAGGAGCCTGCCACGTGTCAATCACAGATACGTCCTCTACGGACCAATCGAGGCACGCCACGTGTCCACCCATGCCAAATGGGAAAACCGGCCAACAAGGCCCAATCCTGTCTAGAGGCCCGATCAGCCCTAGGTTTACCCTAAACCTAGAGAGTGGCACGCTTCTCAAGACTATAAATACTTAATTAATCCTCATTAATCAAGGGACCAAGAAATCAAGAGAACATCAAGCAATTGAGAGAGCAATTGATCAAGCAATTAATCTCACCTGAAGAACAGAACAGAAACATTACGGAACACTAATAACCGGCTAATCTCGCTAACAAAGCAGATTACCAACATTAAACACTCTCACCTAGAGAGGTCTTATTACTTTAATTTCCGTATTAATTACTCCTTAATCAGGTACTAACTTGACCGTTGGAGGCGGAGCTCTCAGGAGTCTCCGTTATTTTGCAGGTACAGGCGTCCGGTTCCAGTCTCGGAATTGTAACTCTCCCGCAGGACATCAGAAAACCCCGAAACAATAATACACACATTAGTAACTTCGAGGAAAAATAATAAATCAAAACAATTAAATTTAATAATTAAAATAGAGATTTGGTACCAAACCCTCGGAAATATCAAACCTTTCACGTCTAGGGCGAAGGCAACTTCGAAATTGACTAGGTGTGTTTAGTGTTAATGAATAAGGAATTGTGTTTGTAAAAGGCTAGGCTAGAAAAGAGGGAGAGAGAGAATAAGCTTTAGTTTAAAGAGAGAGAAGAAATTAGAGAACTCTGGTTAAGAGTTGATGAAAAACGGAGGTCTAGGGACCCAATTATAAGAAAATAATCCGGAATCGATAAAAAAGAATCTGAGTTCGAAGAGGAATAAAACACGCTTCTGTTGCCAACGACAGGGCTTGTCGCCAGGCGACAGACCTGTCGTTTGGCGATGTAGAAGGTTTTCCACGCGTTTTCAACGCGGAATATATTTTTCAATAATATCAAGGCTTAAAATCCGTACAAAGGGTAAAATCGTAATTTTATTTAAAACACTTCTTTTATTCCAAATAAAACTCATAAAACATAATTATCAATCCTAATCCATTAGGATTCAAAAGAACCTTCTAGAAAATTCTAGAAGACTATAATCAATCCTAATTGCATATTCATAATAGGTCCTCCTCTAGATAATTGGGCCGCATATAAGAACCAAACCGGGCCCAGTTTAGTATTTTGGCCATAATTTTCTCATTATTCATTGGAATTGGGCTTATAATATATCGTTGGAAAACTTTTTTTCGAGTCCAATCCAACTACACCTTTGTTGGACCCTTTTCATGAACCAAACTATATTGGATTGGATAATTTCATAAAATAGAGCAGGTTTACGAAAACAACATGAAAGATTTTTAATAAAAACTAACCACAACATTAGACTTTTCACACTTTCACTTTATTCGATTATGATTCGACGCGAAAGGTATTCATCACCGGGTTTGGTTTTGGGGAGACACAAATGGGTGTCTACAGTTACCTTCCCTAGCATTGTATCCTTGGTTGCATTCTTTCCCAATTAGTTTGACTGTCATGAGTGCATGTGGATCCAAATTCCTTAGTATCCTTAATACCGTTCTTGTTTTCAATTAATTGCGTTGTTTAGTTTGCTTAGACTAACCCTCACCTAGTCTTCAGAATAGCTTAGCTGGAGACTTTAGCATATACCACATTCCCTTGGGTTTGACCAGGACTTACACCTATACTTAGGGTTGGGTTTGGTTTTATAAATTTGGTTTTGATCAGGTTTACTTAGTAATCAACGACCTAGGTTTCACCCGCGTAAAAAATGGCGCCGTTGTCGGGGAATGGCATGGTTATTTGCTATTGTTAATTGAGTCTATTCCATTTATATGAAAAACACAAAAAGATTTTCTTTCTTTTAGGCTATTGTAGTAAATATTTCAAGAATCCTACACTTGAGCCCCACTATGATCATATACTTAAACATGGCGGCGTCCAAAGGGAAGAAAGCTAGAGTAAAAGAGTCGCCAACAAGTTTTAGGAACTTGTAAACCGTTCACAGGGTGAAGGTTACACCCCTTCACGATCCATGAGATCGCTAACTCCATAGTGGTCTGGAACAATGACTGGATATTCGGAGATGAATGTACAAATCCAACCTAAAAGAGATTGAACCTACCCTAAAAATAGGCCTCTACTTTATTCTTCTCATATTCATGTGCGCTTTCTAACTAACATGCAATAAATATATTAATCTTAAATCTGTTTAATCTATGTAGGTTGAATATTAATGCACAAACAAATCTATTATTGGCGATCACTTGAATTATAATCATATTAGCCTAAACAAGATTATTAATTATCTCATTAAACGTGATTACAAGTATAAATTCCCTTTAATCCTGCATAAAAGGCATGGTCAAGCAATAACAATAATAATATCAAGCAACATAACAACAATCATCATCATCACGATAATATTCTCAATAAAGCATAATAATGTTAGCAAGACCCTAGGCATGATACTAACAAGATTAATAAAAAATCCTAGCATGTCATTAAACATAAAGATCAAAGCTTTAGCCCTAACATGATACTAACATGATATGAGGAAGAAAATAAGAAGCAACCTAAACATGATACTAGAAAGCAATGATAACATCCTAACATGATATTAGGAATTAATATAAAATTATAAGCATGATTTTTGTATCAAAAGAATAGTTAAAGTAATTACTTACTTCGATGCATCATATCTCTTTCTAATAACAAAATACACACATTAGTAACTTCAAGGAAAATAATAAATACTACCTGTGGTTCAATTCACTTGCAACAAAGGAATATTTTATGTCTCACAAATAATACCCCTTTGTTGCGAGTAAATTGAACCGGAGGTAGTAATAAATCTAATCAAAGAATTGAAATAGGATTTGGGACCAAACACTAAGAAATTATCAACCTTTCACGTTTAGGGCGAAGGCAACTTCGAGCTTGGCTAGGTGTGTCTAGGAATTGTGAATGCGGAATTTTGTATTTGGGAAAGGTTTAAAAAAGAGAGAAGAATAAGCTATTGCTTGAGAGAGTTAAGGATGGTTAAATCTTGATGATTCTGAGTGAATGAAAATGGGGAAACACAACCCTATTTATAAGAGAATAGTTCGGAAATGATAGAAAATAATCAGAATTTGAATTAGAATAAAAATGACCCTTGTCACCAGCGACAGAGCCCAGCACGAAATGACAGGCATCACGCATGGCGACAGGCTATGTCGTTTGGCGACAACTTTGTCGTTTGGAGCTAATTAAAATATAAAACACACTTTTGTACGAAAGCCTCTTTTAAGTAATTAAATTTTGTTTTTATCAATTTAAAATCAGATTTTATCATAATAGAACACTTGTTTTATTTTAAATCAAATTCTTTATTTCCTAAAAAGATAATTATCAATCCTAACTTCATTAGAACTCAAAATAACCTTCTAGATTATTATAGAAAATTAGAATTAATCCTAATAATTTTAGGAATGATAATTAATAGGCCCTCCACTAGATCATCGGGCCATAAAATCATTTCAGACCCAATTTAGTATTTGGACCACAACTTCCTCATTATTCATGGGAATTGGGCTTATAATATATCATTGGAAATCACTTTGAGAGCTCAACCCAATTACACTATTATTGGACCCTTGTCATGGAAAAGCTAAATTGGACCAGCTATTTTCATAAATAGATTAGATTTTTGAAAACAGAAGGAAAGATTTTTATTAAAACAATCGCATCACAAGACTTTTCACACTTACACTTCAATTGATCATCAAGCTACGTGAAAAGTATTCATCAGTGGGTTTGTTTTTTAGGGAGACACATTTGGGTGTCTACAGAAGCCCCCACTTTGACTGAGTTTGGAGAAACGCATGTTTCGAAAACAATAGTCAAAGTAGCGATAGGGACGGAGAATGATTCATAACGTTCTGCGATCCTAAACCGTTCTTGTAATGCCGATACTTGTAAACTAGCGTAAGGTAAACAGATAAAAGAGTTAAGAAATGCATATCTTGCACCGTCAAGCACACGTCTCTGGATTAACCAATTTTTTTGCTGCATTTTTGTTGTGACAACCTCCACAGTGCCTCGTGAACGCCATTGTCGAAGACTGCTGCTTGTAGCTATCCTCGATTTGTTGTGAAAACCCTCCACATCCCAGGAAATGTTGTCAAAGATGAATCCTTGCACTCATCTTCAGTTTTTACAATTTTCTCATCCTAGAGAATATCGTCGAAGACCACTGGTTGTAGTTGTCTTCAGTATTGCTGTGAAGTCCTTCCTCGTCTTGGGAATCTATCGCGAACCACCACGCCTCGTGCGATCCACTGGATGACAATCTTCCACGCCTTGGGAATTCTACCGCAAACCACCATGTCTTGAGTGATTCACTGAATGACAGTCTTCCTCGCCTTGGGAATTCTTATTGTGAACCACCACGCCTTGAGTGATTCATTGGATGATGGTTTGCCGTGCCTTGGGAATTCTTACATGAGCTTCTTTGCCTTGAACAAATCACAAATGATTGATGATAATTTCCTTGCCTCGTGTCGTAGACTCCTTTGTCTTGAGAAATCTTCTAAATGATGATTTTCCATGCCTTGGGAAGTCTAATAGTTTAACAGTTTCCACGCCTTGAGAATTCTGTCATGAGCTCCTACGCCTTGAGTAGATCTTAAGTGAAATTCCACTAAGTAACCACGCCTTGGGATGCAATCGCCAACTTTTATGCCTTGGGAAGTGTGCATCAATCGACAATTTTTATTCGTCTTGGGAAAACTTGTCCGATAATTATGGGTCTCTTTGCCTTGAGAAACTTTTTGTATGAATCATCCATGCCTTAGGATATAATCAGTTTTTTTTGAATCAAAGTTGTTTTGTTCGACAACCTCCACTTCTTAGGGGGGCTTTGTCCAAGATTGCTTCGCTTTGAGCCATCTTCGCAAATTGGGTGATAACTATTGCAACCTATGGAATGTTGTCTGAGACCACTACGCCTTGAGCCGCATTGTTCAAATTTTCTCATTTCTTGCCTTGGAAGTGATAGCTTTGCATGTTTTTGAAGACTTGTGTCTTCTGCCTTAAATCTTTGTAAAGATCAGTTGTCCGTCTGGGACATAGTGTACCTGCATATATGTTTTGGACTACAAGACTTTGCCTATGTTTTACTTAGGGTTGACATAAGTTTTGTTGTGTTTCATGATTTCTTTGACTTGAGGTTGACTCAAATTTTAGTGTGTTAGACTCAACTCGATGTGATATGACACGACATTACTCAATGTGCATGAATCATGTGTGCATTGTATTGTTATGTGCTTGACTCAAAATGTTGAAAAGCAAAATTTTCCATCATTTTTGTGGAGGGCCCCGACTTTCTCCCAAAAAAGAAAGACACAAAAAATAATTGAAGGGAGTGTTTGAGGTGCATGTTGAATGAGCTAAGTCAAATGTATGCGCCGACGTTGTATCTCATAGTGTAAGGATTAGTTCATCCTAGGCTATCTCAATTGTTGACTCAATGACGAAAGTATTTGGGTAACTTAGGCATGGAGACTAAGCACTTCATACTTTGTGATGCAATGATGTTTACAGCGATGAGTGATTTTGATATGACAAGGCATGCTTCAACGTTTTGTTAAAATTTCATGACAAAAGGTTATTAAGTGACGAGGGGTGGAAGTAGGTCATTAACTAATCCTCCCTTGGTCAAACTAAATTTATAAACACTTAACCAACCTAAATACTAGTATAGAGGCAAGTCAAGGGTCAAACCCAAAGGAATGGTAATGTTCAAGCATTCTCAATTATGTGCCTATGCTAGGTCGAAGACAAAGATAAAGAGGGAATACTAACAACTAACAAACAAAGAACCAAACAAATAAAGCACTAGGGAATGGGGATCAATAAGAAATCATGACAATTGTAGCAATTCGGGAACAAGATGCAAATCAATGGTTGCGAAGACTAATGGTAAGAGCAATCAAAAGAGCTCGATAATCTATCTCCTAGAGGTCTAACTAGTGCGAAATACGAGAGACACTAACTAGGAACGTCACAAATTAAAATCAATCGACAATTGCAATTCCTAAATCAATGATCCATATCATTAGCAATTACAGTACAATCTAGCATAATTCTCAAGGCCTATCGAATTACACACATTCACAATTTCCATTAATCACTTTAATCTCAACAATTAATCAACATAATCCCCTAATTTAGCACAATTAATCAATCATACAAGTTTCACCCAATCCCTAGCCAAACAACTACTCTAACATTATCGTCTAATCAACAAATAACTAAGGAAATCAAGAATCAACAATATATCAAGAATAACTACACTAATCAAGCATCAAACATCAAAATCAATCTAAAAAAACAAGAATATCAGACAAATCTATAAAATGAGATAGAGTTAGAAATGCTCGTTGATAATAGAGAAGATCTTCAACACAATTGTCACCATTGAATCTTCAATCTTTCAGACACCATTGAAATTCCTCACTTTCTCTCTCAAAAATATACTCCTAAACTAACCCTAAAACTAGAGAGAGAAGCTCTCAACTACGCTAAAATTATCATCTAATTTCAATCTCTAATTACTTACAAAATCAGGGTTCCAATAGGTATATATAGGAGGCGCGAAACAAAAACCGAGTGTAAACACCCAATTGTGTCTCCTTAAAACCAAACCTAGTGATGAATACTTTTCATGTCATTTGATTATCAAACAAAGTGAAAGTGTGGAAATTCTAATGATGAGGATGTTTTTATTAAAATATTTCTTTTTCTGTTTTCAAAAATATTTCTTTTCTTACCCTGTTTATGAAAATAGCCAATTCAATTTGGTTTGGTCCATGATAAGGGTCCAATAATAGTGTAGTTGGATTGGGCTCAAAAAGAGCTTTCCAATGATATATTATAAGCCCAATTCCGATGAATTATGAGGAAGTTATGGATTAAATTGAATTAGGCCCAATGATTTTAAATGTGGCCCAATGATCTGGAGGAAGGCCTATTAATTATTATTCCTAAAGTGTTTAGGATTGATTTTAATCTTCTACGAATATCTAAAAGGTTCTTTTTAATTCTAATGAGGTTAGGATTGATAATTATATTTAAGATGTTTTATTTTGAATAAAATATATTAAATCTGATTTTTGAAACTGTTTGGACGCATAATTACTTGTAACTGGTTTTAAAGGTAATTACGCGTGTAAAAGCGCGTTAACTTTTAAACCAGCACGAGACGATAGAGTCGTCGCCAGGCCCTGACTTTCGTCGCCTGGCGCTGGCCTTCGTCGTCTGGGGACGAGCTTGTCGTCTGGCACTGAAGTATTTTATTCCGAATATGATTTTTTTTGATTCCGTGCTATTTTTCCTATAAATAGGGGTCGTATCTCCCCGTTTTTAATCATTCACAATCATCAACACCCAGAATTCTCTCTCTCTAAAAGCTAGAAGCTTTCTCTCTGTCTATTCTTTTTCTAAACCTTCTGACAGGGTAAAGTCGTATCCCAAAATCAAAAGTAATTCCTAAATCCTCTAACTAATGTAGATAGGGAAGTAGGGTTGAATCCAAAGAGAAACGAATCTTTCTATTCCTAATTAACTAATATAATCTAGATTATGAAGTAACCAATATATTATAATCAAAAGGAACTAAACTACGAAGATTAAGAATAAGGAGAAGACAATGAATAAAAGGATCTAGGGCATAGGTTCACCAATAAATAATATTCTAGGGTAAAACATAATAATCAATCATCAATGCATACATTAATCAGATCATAAAGGGCTTTCGCTACGTATTACAATCACACAATTAATTTACCGGTATTAAATCTCATCTTTCGAATCTCGACTTAACCATTTATAAATTAACCAGCCTATTGAAGCTAGACCTAAACATCAATTCTCATCTGTCGAATCTCGAATCAATATTGTTAAACTCATGCATAAAAGATCTGCGCAAATCTAGTCACAGAGCATTAAATCAATCAATAGGAAATTAATCTAGCATTAACAATCAACAACAATAAATTACCCCTTCATATTATAGAAACTACTCACACATAATAGAAACTAAACTAATCAAAGCAATAAAACAAGACATAATCAAAGGAATAAAATAAACAACTAAGATTAAGAGAAGAGAAATTATTACTAAAATAAATCTGGAATTAGGAATCAAATTAAGAAAAAGTATATAAGAGAGAACTAATCTAAAAGCTAAGTAGAGAGAGAAAATCTAAAAAAATTAAGAAAGAGTAAAAGAAGGTAAAGAAAAGTACTAAACTCGTTTTACGGAGAAGTATTTATACTCCATAAGAATCCTAAACTAAAACAAACTTAAACGTCAAAAATTAACTCCTAATAATAACACGCGCCCGATCGGGCACGCCTTTTTCCTCCAAGTATGAATCTCGCACCGGCCGGGCGCGACTTCGGGCGCTAGCCTTTGCTTCCCTCGCCCGGCCGGGCGCGCCTCCGGGCGCCAGCCTCTTTGGCCGGGCGGCTCCCTTGGGCCACTAATTGGACTACGATTGGGTTCCAATTCTTCGGGCCAATCTGGGTTTCCTCTTCGGGTCTTGAATACTTGGTCCAAACGCCCCGGTATCACATATGCCGAGCCCTTAATCACCGGTTCGATGGCTCTAACCGGCCCTGGGTTATAAAAACTGGTCGTGCTTCTCCAGTGCTCGTAATTGCTCCATAATATCTCGGGAAAAATGCTCCAAAAGTGCAAATCCCTGCAAAAGTCAACCAAATCTACGAAAACACTAGAAAACACCAATTAGTAATAAAAGTGGCTCTAAAGAGCCAAAAACACTACTAATTATGACCAAGGGACGGGGGTAAAATACTATATAAAATAGACACATCACCTTCCCTCTTACAAAATTCCTCATTCATTAGCTCTAGACACACCCAGCCAAGTTCGAAGTTGGCTTTGCCCTAGATGTGAAAGGTTTGTATTTCTGAGGGTTTTGTCCCGAATCTTTATTTTAATTATTTAATTTAATTGTTTGACTTTTGTTATTTTCCTTAAAGTTACTAACGCGTGTATTTTGTTATTAGAAAGAGGTACGAGGCATCGAAGTAAGTACTTTAATTGTTTTATTGATCTTTTGATATAGAAATCATGCTTAGATTATTATTTTGATTCCTAGTATCATGTTAGGATGTCTTTATTGATTCCTAATATCATGTTTATGATTATCTTGATTCTTCCTATTTCTTTCTTAATATCATGTTAGGGCTAAAGCTTTGATCTTTAATGCTTAGTGACATGCTAGGGTTTGTTATTAATCTTATTAGTATCATGCCTAGGATCTTGCTATTATTATTATGCTTTAACATGATTATTTTGATTATTATTACATGTGACAAAAAACGATAAAAGGGTCAAAATTTCGAAAAATAAATAGAAACACGAAAAAGAGAGTTAGAAAACTAACCGGAACAAAGGCTGGAAAAGGAGTCATCCTAGATGCTATAAAAGTCGGATAAGAAGCATCCGGCAACACCAGCTGCTCCGCTGGATAACCAAGGATCGCCTGAGCTCGATCCTTGGCAGACAGCAGGTCCGGACGCAGCATCCGGATCGGGGGATCCGCAGGAACCAAAGGCTCCTTGGTCGAATGCTGTAAGAGAACACGCTCACCTAAAAACCAAGCGTCGGTCCTCTGGAACACCGATAGTCCCGTATAGAGGGCCCGGAAACGGCAACAAACCATGCCAGACCGGATAGCCTCAGGGACTTCGACGATCAAACTCCAAGGAGGAAGATCGATCTATAAAACACAACCACATGAAAAATTGTTAAAAAATGAGTAAAATAAAAAAACGAAGAGAGAACATGTAGTTTGGAATACTCACCGAAGCACGAGTCGCCGAAAGAATCCTTTGGCGAAAGTTGCCGGCAGAAGTAGCTCGTCTCCTCTTAATCTCGACCAATCAATTGCCGATAGGGAAACGAGTAGCCCCAAGCACCCTGGGGGCTAAGAAAGGCAGGTACGAGTATCCCCAAGCCTAAAATTGACAAAAGATAAGCCTAAAGGAAAAAACGAAAGTAATAATCGGAAAAGCTTAAAATACGTACCTCAAGGATACGACCATGCCATGTAAACGAGATCCGAGGCACCTCAGTAGCTGCCGCAAAATCCATGAACCGGGTCGCCTTGCCCATAGCCATAAGCATACGGGCATACGACACCTCCGCCCAACTCAGGTCACCTACTTGCCCCAAATTAATGAGGCAAATATGTAACCCAATGGAAAAACGCTCTCCTTGTTCACTCAAGATGGTGACGGAAAGAACACAGGCAATGTATATCCGAGACAGCTGCTCAGGTGTACACTGCCGATCAAGCTCATCAGCCGACAACTCGTCGGCAAGAACCGAGTACGGACAAGATTGTGCGTACACGTGAAGGGCCGATGCAAGACGGTCCCCCACAAGGTCGCGTAATCTGTCGTCTGACCCCTTAACGAGCTCTATAACTACAGGCTCGCCTCCGAAAGGAAACCCGTAATCATAGAGAAATCGAAACGGGTAACCGTCATCTCTCCCCATGGAAAGTGGAAAGCGTTGGTGGAATCCCACCAAAACTCCATCAATCCACGGAGGAAAGATGACGATGCAGACTGGCTCGATAAATCTCGAAGAGCTGCCAGCTGGAAGTCAATCCCAGAAAGTGCTTCAATCTGCTTTACCACCTCGGGCAAACGCTCAAAACGGGCTCGCAGGTCACCAAAGCCGTACAAACGCATGCCAGGCTCACTCTAAAAAAACCGGTTATGGTTTAAAAAGGAGAAGAAACAAAAGAAAAGAGAAAGAAACAAAAACGCGGAAAACTCATGATGCCGCGCCACCCTCGGATCGAAACGTGGTGGTCTGGGTCCCACTTAAGGACCCTAGGGTCCCAGTTCGGAGGTGCCTCCCAAACCACTCCTCCTGGCGACGTCGATCGGCCACGACGGGTCGCTTTTGAACCTCCTCTCGAGGATGGGTCACCCTCTTTTCTTTTGAGGGCGAACTGCCTCGTCCGGACCAACGAGAGCCTCCTCATCATCGAAAAACAAAGGCGATTCCATGCTAAGACGGATAAAATTTCTTTAATTAGTTTATTTTATTTCCTAAACTAAACTAATATACGTATTCTAGACCCATTTTGGCAGCATAACGGCTACCGATAGGGCAAAACACGAAAATTGAATGCCACCCATACTTGGGGGCTACGATATCTACAGTTGAACTTAGTAACTGGGGGCTTTTAACACCCACAAAAGCCATCCTATACCAGTTTCAACTAAGCATTCAAGGGATTATATTCCAAAATCTCAAAGAATCAACTAATTCTAGACGAATAACAGTAATATAAACATAATTATCGTATACCAAACAATTTTGGAGTTCGAATATGGTGAAAATAGGATAAGTATACACTTCGCCCCATTTTTTCGGATTCAAAATTTTCAAAATGTTAATTATGGAAGCAAAACTAGTTCCAATACTACAATTTCTGCATAATTAACAAGTATAACTAAAATAGGCAAACAAAATAATAGAAAATCAAGCAAAAATTCGAAAAAAGAAGCAAGAACGAACTTGAAACAAGAAATGCTCATACAAGGTTCAATACTTTACCATTTTCATGAAATTTGTTGAAAAACACTCCTTAAACATAGCATAAAAACATAGAGCAAACAATTTCAATAAAAATAAACCGAATCGAAAACCCCCAAATTCGAAAATCGGGGTTTAATGATTCTGAAATCGTTTGAATTCAGCCAAAAAATAGCAATTTTTAGCAAAAGACTTACATTAGATTACGAAAAATATGAATTGAGAACGAGATTAGCTTCCTTTAGCTTCAAAAATTGCAAAAAAAATGAGCTTTATAGAGAGAGAAAGGGTATAAAATGGTCGAAGAAGGAGAAAAATGGTGAAATGAAAAATCGCGTGTGCGATTTTCATTTTACTGACATAAATGTCGCGCGAAACTTTAGATGTTGCACGTGACATACCTGCGCAACTCAGAAGCGCGTGCGTGGCCAGTGTGACCTTCTAAGTTGAGCGCGGATACTGGTCACTAAAAGACCGGGATTTTGATTTTGATCCGTTAGACCATTTTTTGAACGGTTTGTGCTTGTTATTAGACGTAATGGCGCGCAAATAATCAAAATATTTTTAATTGCTTTGCATATTGTAGTTTGTTTTTTTTTGTTAGTTTTTTACATCATGTTGCATGCACACCGTGCTTTGTGCCTTCCCCAAGCATACATTTTGAACGTTTTTCGTAAGAGTGCCTTAAGATATTCCGTGGTGGTGCTTTACGTAAAAGCACCCATAGACAGGTTTTTCATTTTACAGTATTAACGTTACAAATGTTCGGTTTTTCTTCTTTTTTCATCTCCGAAGCAAAAAGGAAGGCGTTTTCATGAAGCATAAAAATGCAAATGGCGTATCGTACGGCGCAAAATTGTACGATGTAGGTGATGCGTAAAATTTTACTAAGCCCAAGCTTTGCGAGATCTACCTCTCGGAACTAATAGGTAGAGAATTACTGTAAGCGTTAGCTCAACGAGTCGACAGGCGCGCCGAACCTTCAGGAACAGACACTTCTTATATAGGAGCAAATACGGTAGTTAGGGCACTTAACAACTTACCGGAAAGTTAGGGTGTCGAATCCAACCCCTGTATAAAGAAGCGACAAGACGATGTCGCGCCTATGTAGTCACGTGCCCCCAGTCCTGAGACACGTGTACTCATCTTATGGACAAAATTGATGAGAGAGTTGCTGACTTTCTTCCCTCTCACTGAATTTGGATATATGCCTCCAGTCTTGAGACATGTATTTCTATCTTGTGGAAGTCTGGCTCGAATACCGGACCATTTCGGCTCGAATATTGAAAACCCCTTTTTCATCTTTTACTAGTCAGGATAAAGTTTCAATGACACATCGAGGGACTTTAGACCAACGATGACACGATTGAGAGGAAATCCTCCCTATTATTCTTTGAAAACCGATCTCTTCTCATGACCTGACATCACCCAGAATACTTTTACTTGTAAGAGCGTTCTACAATTGCAAAGGATCAATCTAGATTCTTTAGCGCGTTAAGACTAGGAAGGACTTTTTCTAGCCTTAATATCTACTTGTTTTAAACATTTAGCGAACCAAGGATTGTTTCGACATCCTTAAACATTACTGAAAGATTCTCTATCCTTAGAGAACTTTACAGAATGAGTCTCGGATTTATTTCCTTGACTACTTTGATCATCATCTATTCTAGACTCGATCAATGTGGGGGCTAACTGTAGACATCTACTTTTGGTCTCCTGTCCCGAGAGGAAGTGCAATGACGATAAATAAAACCATCTTTATGTTGGATCAAAGTGAAGAATACTTATGGATAACTGGTTAAGCCACAAAACCGAAAAGACTAGCCCAAATTAAAGAAAAGCCAAAACAAAGGTCCAATTAAGTAAACCCGATCATAATTAGGCTTAATCTCGTGCTTAAACCCTAACAATGACGGATTTAGGAGTGCCTAGGTTAAAACTTAGTGCTGCCGCAGAATAAGCCGCGCGCATCTCACAAAGTCACGCTGGGCTGCCGCGCGTAACTAATTCAGTTATGCGCGACACTCAGCGCAACTTTCAAAGTTGCGCTGTGGAAGATTTGTAATTATTCGGAAATTATACGAAAAATACAAAATCAAATCTTACCATAGAGCCGCGCGCAACTTCATCTGTTGCGCGCGAAACCTGCTGCGGCAGAAAGATCAAAACCCTAAACGTAATCCTTCTCTATAAATACGAGCTTAAACCGAGGCTTTAACAGACATAAATTAATCGAAAACTCTGGCGAAATAACTTGTGAACTTGTGCAACCTAGCCCTCTTGTTCTAAACACTCACCCTTTCGATACTTTGTTACTACGGTGGAGGTTCCCCAACAAGAAGGTTTCCATAAGTGTTCTTAATAGAGATCTACAAAGAGAAGTGGTAAATTCCCGAGCACTTAGTTAAATCCCCTTTATTTTCTTGTTTAAAAGGAATTTAATTAATAATTAGTGTTGATTGGTCACTTTTAAAATAATTAATTAATCAATTCCACATAGTATCTTGCTTTAAATAAATATTAGAATTGAATTAAATAATTGTTGGTTGATCACCTAAGCCAAGGCGAATCTTGGTTATTGTTCTTCCACGTATTTTATTAAATAAGAATAACGACTTTGCAATGTAATTCCTACGTGAATTAACGTTTGTAAATAAAATCAACTAACATAGTTTTAGGTATCGCGTTGCATATATTGTTTGGTGATGAAATTGTGAAAAAGGAAGATCTAGTAGAGACCATACTAGGGCTAGGATCACGATTCCCCTCTAAAAGAAACGTTATCTTAGTAACCTTGCTTCCAAACTCAATCTGGTTTATAGACCAATTTTGGCATGGGTAAACTTATGATTTGTGCTAATTATTCCATGAAATCCACATGGAAGAAAGGCATGAACGAGGTTTATGAGTTTTTTCCTAAAACTCATTGGCGACTCCTACTTGTTTCTTATAAAAAAGCGTGATGATAGAATCAATTCTAATTCAAGGTCCCCCAAACAGTCAGGAATTCAAATCCTACTACACCTTAACAAGTGTAAAGTCCTAGGCTTTTAAGTGGCCAAGAGAATTCAAGGAGAGTACCCCTTACGATGGGATCACCCTCCTTACAACATGCTTATGTGATTATGTGACTATGTGCAAAGTGTTAGGATAGTCTTCTTTTTTCTTTTTTTAGTTTGGTCTAGGTTCCCAATTACGAAGTTGTCTCTTCGTGATTTAGCGTCATATTCAAAGGATAACATAAAAAAAAAGGTCAAGTAAAAAACAAATCGAATGAAAAAAAAACGATGATAAAAAAAAACGCTCGAATTGAAAAAAAAAATTTATGAGCAGGTGGCGCGCGCAACTCAAGAAGTTGTGCGACCCCTCCCAGCGCAAGTGATTTCGTTGCGCGCGATAGCCGCGCGCAACTGAGTCACTTGCACGCGCCCACTGGACGACTGAGTCCGAACAATATCTTCATTGAAGAATTGTTAAAGGCGATGTTATCCGTTTGAATATATTTTGCGTCTTTTTCTTTCTTTTTTCCTTTTAAACAAGCGTATCAATTTACTTATCCTTTTGTACTCCTTTAGGGCCGGTTTTCAAGCTTGGGAAAGAGGACCCCCGGGCACTCGCATTCTACGTTTACCACCCAAAGATCAACCCATTTCAAACCACTTTCCTTCAACAACTAATCCTAGTCCAACAACAATGCCAACCGTCGAAGAACTTCAACAAGAGATTCTTCGTATGAGAGAGGAAAGGCTCAAGAGGTCGAGGAGAGAAGAATTAAGAAGATGGAAAATGATGAAAAGAAAAAAGTTGAAGCTTTAGCCTTACAAGAAAAGATGGAGAAATTATCCATCAAAGAAAAGTCGTTGGAGAAGCTAGTTCTTCGTTCTACAATGGGGAACAAGTACTTTGACGCGGAAAATTTTACTCCTCCCCCAGGACTTGCTTTACCAGAAAAGTTCGTAGCTACGGCCTTGCCAATATTTAAGGTGACCAAATAATCCACAGAATCATTTAATGTGTTTTACTGGCACTATGGCACTAAAGGGAGTTGATCCTAAGCTTTATGCTTTGACTTTCCCTTTATTTCTAGACCCAACCGCAAGAGAGTGGTACTATGGGCTAGATCCTAAATTTAAAGCGACATGGGAAGATGTAGTTTCGGCTTTCATCACCCAATATGAGAGTAACGTAGAGTTCAAGTCAACTTTACGTGAACTCGAGATGCTTAAGCAAGGCGACAATGAAGGATTCCTTTCTTTCTATGGTAGATGGCGAGAAAAGGCGGCCCACCTTGCCCAAATGCCTTTTAAACTCGAGTTAGTACAAAAATTCATTGACAGCTGTCATGAAAAGTACAACAAACATCTACGTTGCCTTGGTCTAGACACTTTTCAAAAGGTCTATTCTGTGGCTACTAGGATTGAAGATGATCTTGCTAAGGAAAAGGCAAACAAACCTCATTATCATTATCAACCAAAGAATAACTTCAAGAAGGGGAATGATAATGCATCATCCTTTATTGACGTGTTTGCGACTTCCACGCAATACAATAACATAAATCGATATGATGATCCTAGAAAAAGATGGACAAAAGAGAGAAAATTTACTCCATTTCCTATAAGCTATAAAGAATTGTTAGAAAAACTAAATTAAAAAGGCTTATTTGCGCCAACAGGGCCAACACCACCCACTCCACAAGAAAGGAGGTTTCCTCAATGGACGGTAGTGCTTATTGTGCTTATCATAGAGGCGTTGGACACGATACTGAACGTTGCAATGTTTTAAAGCACAAGATACAAGATTTAGTAGACGATGGGAGAATTCCCACGCCTAAACCTAACAATAATGCATCCCCCTTAGGGGTGTTTCACATCGATGAAGACCATATGGGAAGTGATACGTTCAATCCTTTGGACTATATCGCACCCATAGGAGAACCTCTACCCACAATACTTATAGGGGAAACTAATGAAGTATGTGGACTATGGGACGATGACTTTCAAGACTTATATATCTCTAAGTATGCCGCCGTCCCACCTCCATCTTGTTTGCAAAATGAAACAAATGGAGCGCTTGATTGGGATCATTTCTTGGGGAAACCACAAGATTTATCGAATCTCTTCTTGGATGAACAATGGAATCAAGCACAACTCATGGAACATCTTGAAATGGAGGCACATCCAAAGCCTCTAGAAGAAAGTTGGTTTATGAATCCTATGACTAACCCAAATGAGATAGATCATTTAACTCGTTCTAGGCGAGTCTACCAAGCACCACCACCAAATGGATCTTCGACCACACAAAATCAAACTCAAGGTCAAACACAAAATACAATACCACCTCCACTTGTGTTGGAAGATCCATTGGTCAAATAACTTCGTCAATCCAAGGCGAATGTTAGCATTTGGGAACTCCTAAGTACTTCTAAAGAACATAGGAATTCTCTCATGAACGCTCTAACGACTTTGTCTGTAAGAACAGACACAACCCCTCAGGACCTCGTTAGCTTACTTACTAGTGAGAAATTCAACAAGTCAATCATCTTCACTAATGATGATTTGCCTTCAAAAGACATTGCCCACAACAATGCGTTATACTTAACTGTGGGATGCAAGGGATACAATATCCCTCAACTTTGGTAGACAATGGGTCGGCTGTAAGCGTATGCCCATTACGAACGGCAAAATACTTAGGCCTAAATCCAGAAAAATATTTCCAATAAAAAAAACAAAGCATTAGGGCCTATGACAATTCAAGAAGATCGGTGTGTGGAACAGTTGAGCTAGCAATTACCACAGGCCCAATTCAAAAGATGGTTGAATTCCATGTTATGTACATAAAACCTACATTCAACCTTTTACTTGGATGTCCATGGGTGCATGAGTTTGGTGCAATACCATCCTCACTTCATCAAATGATTAGGTTGAACTATCAAGGGCTTCCTATGACAATTGCAATAAATGATCAATCACTCTTAGAAATAAACCATGATAATGATGAAGAGGACATGTGAGGATTTTCCGCGGAGGCAATCTTCACAATTGAAATGGAAGAATACTTTGAAGAACCATTCAAGCTTGATCCATATTCCACTCGGATAGTAAACAACATCTTGCTCAAGAGTAGTTACTTTCCTAGGATGCCTTTGGGAATAGGAATGAAGAAATCTCTCTTACTTCCTATCTCAAAGGAAAGCTTCTCCTTTAGATTGGGATATAAACCAACCAAAGAAGAATTGGAGACTCACGATGCAAAAAACAAAGCACGTAGAGACAATAATAAGAAAGGGATAGTCACTTTACTCCCATCTTATAAACAAACCCTTAATGGACAATTCATTAGGGAGGGAGAAGATTACCCATGCTACGACTTTCCGGAACCCTTAGTTTTGGATGGAATCAAGAAGCCTGGATTTGAAATATTTCATGATTGCTACTTCTTGGATGATGATCTTAGTATCGTTAAATCAAAACACCCAACTCTAGGGTGCTATGATGGCAAGCATTTAATTTGCTATTTGGACTAGAGCAAAATCATGTCACAACAATAAACAATCAAAACGCCATTCAAGATGAAGCTTTTGACCTAACCTTGTTGATCACCCCTTCAAACGAAACTTTTGAGCATGGATGGAGAAAATATTTCAAATGTATCAATCACAAAGGCGATAAACTGGAAATCGTCATAGGCGAAGGGAAGATGCTTGAAGAATCGGACAATGAATCTATTATAGACTCTTAGGAAGCTAAAAATTTAGGCTTGTGGCCATTGCTGAGTCTTTATTGTCTAGTTCTAAGGACAAAGAGATTGAATCTGCCCTAATAATAGGCCTCTACTTTATTCTGATCGTATTCATGTGCGCTTTCCGATTAACATGCAATCAATAAGATTAACCCTAAACCTGTTTAATCTATGTTGGTTGAATATTAATGCACAAACAAATCTATTATTGGCGATCACTTGAAATATAATCATATTAACCCTAACAAGATTATTAAATATCTTATTAAGCATGATTACAAGTACAAAATTCCCTTTAAACAGGCAATGAAGGTGATCAAGCAATAAAGAATAAATCAAGCGACATAATAAATAACCATAACAATAATTGTAATCATAATCATGTTCATGTTAATATTAAAGCATAATAAACATAGCAAGATCCTAGGCATGATACTAACAAGATTAATAACAAACCCTAGCATGTCACTAAGCATAAAAAATCAAATCTTTAACCCTAACATGATACTAACAATCATAAATATTAGGAAGAATATAGGAAGCATCGTAACAATCATATTTAACATTAAAATTACCCTAGACATGATACTAGGAATCATAATAAACATGATTTCTACATCATAATATCAATAAAAACCATTTACCTCTTTCTAATAACAAAATACACATGTTAGTAACTTCAAGGAAATATAATAATCAAACAATTAAATTAAATAATTGAAAGAGAGATTTGGGACCAAACCCTCAGAAATTAAAACCTTTCACGTCTAGGGCGAAGGCAACTTCGAATATGGCTAGGTGTTTCTAGATCTAATGAATGCGGAATTTTGTATGAAAACAAAGTAAGAAGAAAGAATTGAATGAAAGAATGCTAAAGAATTAATGATTGTTGATGAAAGCTTGCGAATGAATTGAATTGGTCCATGAAAACGGAGTTTTTGATACGATATTTATAGAGAAAATCAGCCAAAAAGGATAATTTAACAAAACAGAGTCTGACGCTCAGGAAACAAGGTTGGCGCCAACCCTGGCTAGCTGACGCCAGGCACTAATGGCTAGCGCCATGCGCCAATGGCTAGTGCTTGGCGCCAAGCCTGGTTCCAGGCGCCAAGGCCTGGGGTTGGACGCCAGTCTTGATTCTAACGCGTTTTCGAAAATCCGATAAGTTTACCGTACTAGAGGATAAAATAATATAATTCCTTCGAAAATGCTATTTGATTTTGATTAAAACTCTAAAAAGTCAACAAAGTCAACTTATCAATGCTAATTGAATTAGGAATGAAAAGAACCTTCTAGAAGATTCTAGAAGACTAAAACCATTTCTAATTGCATTAGGAATGATAAATCATATTAGGCCCTCCCCTAGATCATTGGGCCGCACATAAGGCTCAAACCGAGCCCAGTTTGGTAAATTGGCCATAACTTCCTCAATATTCATCGGAATTGGGCTTATAATATATCATTGGAAAGGTCTTTGCAAGCCCCATGCAACTACACTACTATTGGACCCATATCATGGACCAACCAAACTGGATTGGATGTTTTCTAAAAATAAAGTTTTAAAAACAGAGAGAAGAGAAAATAAATTAAAACTTTCCGCAACACTAGACCTTTCCACACTTTCATTTCATTCGATTATGATTCGACGTGAAAGGTAGTCATCACTGGGTTTGGTTTTGAGGAGACACAAATGGGTGTCTACAGAAGCCCCCACTTTGACTGAGTTTGGAGAAACGCAAGTTTCGAAAACAAAAGTCAAAGTAGCGATAGGGACGGAGAATGATTCAGAACGTTCTGCGATCCTAAATCAATCTTGTAACGCCGATACCTGCAAAACTAGCATTAGTTAAAAAGATAAAAGATTTAAGAAACGCGTATCTTGCACCGTCGAGCACACGTCTCTAAGAGTAACCAATTTATTGTCGCTTTACTGTTGTTTTGATGACCTTCTGCAAGCTAGAGAATGCCGTCCCGCTTGAAAACCGCTACGCCCGTAACGGCTTCCAAATTAGGAGATTGTTTCGCCTGAAACGATCCTCCTCTGCTATGATAATATTCCGCGTCCAAGGGAATACCATCGAAGATTATTTCTTCTTGAAACAATCCTCATCCGCCTTGATAATATTTCACATCATAGGGAACATCATCGAAGATTATTTCTCTTGAAATAATCCTCATCCGCATTGATAATATTCCACATTCTAGGGAACACTATCGAAGATTATTTCGCTTGAAACAATCTCCAGTTGTTTGTGACAACTCTCCGCAAGCTAGGGAATGATGTCAAAGATATCTTCTCTTGAAGTAATCCTCATTCGATGCGTTAATTTTCCAAAGGAAATTACCGAAGATCCACGCTCGTCGATCTTTTTTTAAAAAGTTTGCTTGAACTTTGCTTCTGCTATGCCTGTACGTCGGCGCTCTTTTGCTTTGAACCTGTATGTCGGTGCCTTTTGCTCTTGAACCTATATGTCGGCGCCCTTTGCTAATGAGCCAATGCTTAGGCACATTAAGCTAAGTGAGACGATCTCTTATCAGGTCGATCACTTTATGTAATCAAGCCGATTACTTAAATCATATCAAATTGCTTAGAGGGGCTAACTGGCGCACCAAGGAACCCAAAAAATGTTGCAGAAGACTAGTACAACCTCAACAGGTGGCTGAGTGCTTTGGCGTCACTGAAAATCCATCAGCGCCAGAATTATGGTGTAGGCGCCAGGCGCCAAGCCCTGATTGTGACGCCAATGCCTAGGGACTGGCGCCAACACAAAATTTTCTTTAAATGCCCGTTTCTCCTTCATTTGCTGCTCTGTTCGTCGCAAAATTGCTCGAAAGAAGTCCGAAACTTCAATTGCTCATTGCTTGCTCGTTTTTCAACCAAATTCGCTCAAATTTGTTGCAAATCAAAGCTCTTCTCATCTATTTTCCGATCTATGTAAGTTTTTCTCAAACTCACATCGGTTTTTATGAATTCTTGGCATGAACATTCACGAATTTCATGAAAATTCGAATTCTATAATGCTCAATTTGCTTTGTTTGTCAAGTTTTATGTCATGAAATTGCTTGTTTATGTTTATATATTGCCTTGGGAGTAATTTGAGACTTGTTTGACTCAATTTGGTGAAGAAATTAGCAATATGCCATTGTTGGACCTCCTAATGTCGTGAAGAACAATGTGGCTTGTTCTTGACAGTTTTGCTAGCAATTCTTGTTCAATTTGTCACAATAATCACTATAGTGTTGCAAGAAATTGTTTGATTGCTTGAAAAAATGATGTCATGCTCAATTTTGAATTTTACTCTGTTTTAGTACTACGTACTCTGTTTTTGGGAACATAGTATCATGAGGCTAGGCAAACCTTAGATACTATAGAACCTTAATTTATGATGATTCTGCACAATGTAGCATGGCCAGACAACGAGGCTCGGGTTCACGGTCCCAAAACACTAGACGGGAGCATGAGCCCGTGGAGGACGACGACATCACGACTCTGGCTGTGACGGCCTAGGAGACTTGTACAGGATGCACATCGCCAGGGACTTCGAGACGAGACTCCTATGGGAGTCCTGCGGGCTAGTTACTCTGTTTGAGACCTCCGAGGCTATAGTCGCCTCCAGCGGGGGTCATCACGTAGTGCGCGCTTTGGTGGAGTTCTTCTGGGACACCACCAACACCTTCCATTTTCCCTGGGGCGAGATGATGGTCACCCCTACAGATTTCAATCTCATCACAGGACTGGAGTTCACTTCTGTGCCACTGCCGTTCGACGGTGGGATCGACGTCTTTTCTTCAAAGGTCGAGGAGTTGTTGGGGCCGATTGCTATTTGGGCCCGAGCTGAGGTCGAGACGACTCAGTTCAGTGCTAGAGGGATTCACCGCTTAACGCTGGCAGCGGCTCTTGATGATGATGCGACCACCCGAGAGCAGTGGGTGCGCATCTTTGTGCTGTGGTTGTTGTCAGGGACATTCTCCCCTAACAAGGGTAGTAGGGCATTGCTTTACTACCTCCTTGTTGTCCGTGATCTCCAGCGGATCGGTACTTATGACTGGGCCAGCTTGGCCTATGCCGATTTCGTTCGTGCTCTGAGGGACTCGTGTCGTCATCGGTCCTTTAGGATGAATGTTGCTTTGTCTGCTTTTTGGAAGGTAGTAGAGGTAAACATTATTCCCTATAAAGTTTAGCCCTACATATTAGTTAGCATTTATTCACACTTCTAACTCTTTGTAGATCTTGTTCTACGAGCACTTTCCTTCCGTTGCGCCGACGAGACCATCGCCGAGGGGATTTCTGGTGAGCGCCTCTTGGGGCGGCCACCACGTGGACATGTCTACTGCACATGTCTGGAGCAGGATCATCTCGGTATGAATTTTAATGTTTATCTTGCTCTTCTGCGGTGCTTTAGATATATTCTTTCCTGATTGATGCTTTTTATAGGGACCTGAGGTGGTATACCGACCGTGGGGCGGTTGGACAGTCCCTGGATTAGCCGCACAGTACTCTACTGAGCGTCGCTATTTTCTGGGGACCTATGGAGCGGTCGTGTACTTAGGAGAGAGAGTCGCTAGACATCACTCTTCTGATGTCTTCGTCGTTCCTACTCCTCCGCCACGTCACATGTTCGACGAGGCACGGTTATCGAGCATGGCTGAGGGAGCTGGTTCCCTCTTGCGGTCCCATGTGATCCTCGGGCGGTGTTACGCTGAGGAGCTACTACCTTTATTAGCTCCAGCCCCTGTGCCGGCTGAGGATGTAAGGGTAAGATTCTTAACTTTTTATTTTTCGCTAAGTAGCCCCCAAGTAATACTTTACTGATTTTTTCTATTTTATATGGATGGTGCTGCTGAGTTTGTGCCGCCCCGTATGTCCATTCACTACCAGGGGATATACGGGCCGATCGAGGAGATGATTTCTCCGGCTCCTGAGGGCGAGCACTTCGTAGAGCGGTCGATTCCTCACGACCATACTAGTGTAAGCCTTGTTTAAATTCAGAATTTTTTGTGTTTATTTATCATGTATTTTCACTGACTTATTTTTCTGACAGTTTTCACGCGAGGTGGTTTCGACTATGGCACGATGCATAGATGCCTTCCGGAGCTAGCTCGTCCGGATGAGGAACGCGGCCACCTGTCGTCGGGATGACGTTGTCCGAGAGGTAACCTTTCTTCACTCATTATTATGGCTTCAGTTTTACCTTGTTTCTGATTTAATTCTTTTTGCAGGGCCAGCCTATCGCTTCTCACACCCGTACGAGACTTGAGGGGTGGAGAGATCCGGCGAGGTCTAGCTCGAGACGTCGTCGTACTTTGTCAGGGGGTAGAGGCGGTCGCTCTGAGGCTGCTCGAGCCGACGTTGCTGAGGGCTCGGGATCTTCTTCTGAGGGTGCTCCTGCTGCACCGGTAGGAGAGGCTACCTCGGCTTTCAGAGGTGGTGGGATGTACGAGGTCGGCTCGTCATCGCAGCAGCCTCCGTGGTCTCAGCCTCAGGTTGATCTTGGCTGGAGTGGTCCTATCTTGAGTCTTCCTCCTCCCACAGAGACTGGAGCTGGTGCTGAAGCTGGAGCTGGTGGAGAGGTGACTCCTCGTACGGCGCAATTTTATGGCATGATGGGCCTACGTCCTCCGGCGCCGTAGTCTGTTTCTGTATATATATTTTATTTTGACATTTAATAGAACTTTGCCTTTGACTCATTATTTAGACACATTTTGTATTTTTATGTTATCGTAAATTTATTTGATTGTTTATTATTATGTTAGTGTGTGCAAAAGAAGTGTGATAACAATTTTTTGCGCAAAAGTTCCGTCATTTTTATTATTGATGGAGGATATTATCCGACTCTCTCCCCCAAAAAGAAAAAATAAAAAGGAAAAGAAAACGGAAAAATGCCGTTTTTTTTTGAAAATTAAAATAAAATCCAAAAAAGAATAAAATAAATTAAAAATAATTGCTATATTTAATTAATTAAGAAAAAAGATAGAAAAGATATTTAGGAAAATTAAACGGGGCCATAAAGTCATTACCGACTCAAGTTTAATATCAAAAACGCAAACTGAGCACGCGCGGCTGTCATGGTGACTTGGCGCCAGCTGGCGCCAAACTATGGCGCGTGGCTCCAGGCGCTACACTTAGTGTGTGGCGCCAAGCTATGGAGGGTGGCGCTAATGTCGGGGCTTTGACGCCAATTGACGCTGACTTTGTGTTTCGGTCTGATTAGAACTCTTCGCAATTTGTGCATAAATAGCCCCCTGCTCAGCCGATTCTTCTCACAAAAATTATTCTCTTCTTTAGAAAAAATAATAATCATGTCTTTAGCCACTAAAACCTTCACCCAATACACTCATGAATGGTGTCGATCCCTTAATGCTAGAGACAAAATAGAATTAGATGTATTTCACTTGGGGGGAATTTATGGCATTAAAGGGGTAGATCTAGACCTAGACGTCATACATACCGCTTTAGAATTTTGGAATATTGATACGCATTGTTTCAGAATAGGGTATGATGAGATTATCCCTTTGCCAGAGGAATTTGGTGCTATTTTAGGCTTCCCTGCAATAGACCTGGTAGTAATCCCTAGAGTAGATGCATATTACTATAAGGATTTTGAGCGCTTCTTTAATTTAAAGGGAAGGGATTTATCAAAAATAGTAGATGACAATATAGTTAATTTGAAAGAATTCGCACGCTATTATTTTGAGCGTTTTTATTTTGCATGCTTAATCAATTCTTTCTTAGTAGTGGTAAAAATAATGAGGGTCAATCAATTATCACCACTGTACTAGAACAAATTGAATCAGGGAGGAATCCAATGCCATTAATGATTGGAGAGACCATGATTAGTCTTGATGAATTGAAAAGGGACCCAAAAGCGCCTTTTCGTGGTTCTCCAATATTATTACTGGTAGAAAAATAACATTTTTAATTATAGAAATCCAAAATATATTTTTTTATTGTAATAATAATTTTGTTTGCATTGCATCTTTTTTTTTACAGATGTGGCTAATGGAGAGGCTAGGATTAATTAGCCCTCCGGATGACATTGAAAAATATACTCCTAATTGCTTCGTGAGAAGAAAGAAGCGCATCCCTAAGATTGGGCACCGTGGGTGGAGAAAAGTATTTGAATCACGTGATTTTTCTATCAAGTGGGTCATCCCATGGTGGAAAATAGAAAGGATGGTTGGTGTTAACGAGCAACCTTTTTGTCGTCTTCCAAGCTTGTCTCGCGTAACATATTATTATCCTTGCAGGGTAACGAGACAATACGACTTACTTCAAAATATTCCTTCCGGGGATCTTCGTCCTCCCTATGAGTACCCTGTATCTCAAGAAGTAGATAGATTCGACGCTTACTGGAGCGCTAGACCTTTATGGGAAGTGATTACCCAAAAGGTTCCCCCTTCTTTACCTAATGATGTAAAAAAGTGGTTGCTGAAGAAATCTTCGATTGATCAGGGTAGAACCGATGTGAAGAATCGTCTAGGTGACAGGGTGACACCTGCCAAAGAACGCTTAGGTGCAAGAATTGAATTCAAAACACCTACAATGCCTAGGAAGAAAAATACTACTAGAGACAAAGGAAAAAGGAAAGCTAACACCACAGACAAAAAAGCTTGGGTGGAAAAGAAGCATGGAGTGCTAGCTGAAGGGGAGACAATCTATTCCAAAATTGAATGTAGGTCCTCTAAAGGATGCCTACTAGCTAAAGTGATGGATGAAGAGGAGGAAGCAGAAAAGAATTGGAAAAGAGCTAAAAAGGAAAAGAAAGATTAAAAGCATTGCTTAGATTTAGATTTATTAGACTTAGATTGTTATTTTTATTTAAAGTTAATTTCAGCCTTCTTTAAATTCCATCAATAATGTAATTTTATTTTATTAATGAAATTTCAGCTTTCAATTAAATTGTTACTTTAAATTTATTTTATTAAAGCAATGAAAATCGAAAAAAATTAATTTTCCAGAAGTTCTCCGAGTACGGAAGTCGAAAAGTTTCCGAAAAACACCGAAATTTGCCCAGGTTTTATTTCCAAATTGGCGCCAGTAATTGGGGGTTGGCGCCAGCTATTGAGGTCTAGCGCCAGGCGCCAATATCATCGGCTGGCGCTGATGACTTCTGGCTGGCGCCAGGCTCCGTTCTGTGACGCCAATATTTTGCCGATTTTGTGTTGACTTTTTAATTGATTCTGGAATGCGGAGATGTTGAAAAATAAAGTGGCCGCACCCGTAAAGGGTTTCCTACATATCCTTTCCTAAGGAATCAGGCCGAACGTAGCTCTCTTGAGTATCCTACTGAAGTAATTATGGGTAGTATTTTTTAAGTTGGTCAAGATTGGTCATGTTTGAGAATTCATTGCCATCCATATCAGTTAGTTTTGCTGCACCACCTGACAGGATTGTTTTGACAATGTAGGGGCCAGACAAGTTAGGTCTAAATTTTCCCCTTGGGTCTAAAACATTTTTCCTTAGTGCTATTAATACCAAATCCCCTACTTTGATATTTCTTATCTTGACCTTCTTGTTACGAGTTTGATAGCACTGAGTGTGATGTAGAGCTTCTAGTCGTTTTTCGTCGAGTAGAATCAACTCTTCATATCTTGCCCTAGTCCATTCAACTTCATCGAGTTTACTCTCTAGCGCAATGCGTAGAGATGGTATATCTAGTTCGACAGGTTGAACAACATCCATTCCATATACCAAGGAAAATGGCGTATTTCCCGTTGATGTACGGATTGCCGTGCGATAACCCCACAATGCGAAGTGGAGCTTGTCAGGCCAATCCTTATAATTTTCTGTCATTTTCTCGATGATAGTCTTTTAATTCTTATGAGCTGCCTCGACTGCTCCGTTTGCTTGAGGTCTATAAGGGGACGAATGATGATGTTGGATACCATATTTATGAAGCAATTCGTCACATTCGGCTTGAAAGTGAGTTCCATTGTCACTTATCATTTCATGTGGGACTCCATATCGACAAATAATATTTCTCTCGATAAAGAGTGCTACATGTTTTGCAGTGAGTTTAGCGTATGTTTGCGCTTCGACCCACTTTGTAAAGTAATCAATTGCCACTAGAATAAATTCGTGGCCTCCTGTCCCTAGGGGAGTGATTTTGCCAATTATGTCAATTACCCATGTAGAGAATGGCCATGGCGATGTGTAGGTGTAGAGCAAAGATGGAGGGACATGTTGTAAATTGGCATAAATTTGACACTTAGGGCATCTTTTTACGTATTGATGGCAATCCCTATTCATTGTAGTCCAATAATATCCTTCTCGCATTATTTTCTGGACTAACATTTTGCCATTTACATGAGTTCCACAGATTCCTTCGTGAACTATTCTCATTATTCTTTGTGCATCCACCTTTCCTACACATAGGAGAGCTCGGCCTTTAGGTAACCTTTTATGTAGCTCGTTGTCTATGAGTACATATTGAGAAGCCAAAAGTCTCAGTGCTCGCTTTGCTCTTTTGTCAGCATGAGGAGGGTATTCTCCATTGGTGACATAGTTGAGTATGTTTGTGTACCCTGGTTCTTCTTCTTGTTCTTCTTCTTCGTCTTGGACTAAGTCGTCGTCTTCTAGAGCCTGGATATACGCTGGTTTGTGCCTTTTTTCGATAGTTAGAGGCATTTGCTCAATTTCCGTGGGAATCCTAACCATCGAGGCTAATCTTGCCAAGGCATCAGCAAATTGGTTTTCTTCTCTAGGTAGATATGTGTATTCTACCTTCTCTAACTGATCGGTAAGAGTTTCCAGATAGGTTTGGTAAGGGTCTAGGCTTTCACTCCTTACTTTCCACCTTTTAGATATCTGATTGATGATCAAAGAAGAGTCTCCGAATATCCTTAACTTCTTTACTCCCAATGCCAGGGCTGTTTCAAGGCCTTCCACGCATGCTTCATATTCAGCAGCGTTGTTGGTAACGTCGAAATCAAGCTTTATTGAGATTGGAACGTGTTCTTCTTTTGGTGATACTAGTAGCACTCCGACGCCACATCCCTTTTGGTTTGAGGCTCCGTCGAAATAAAAGGTCCAAGTATCATCTTCGGTAACCATCAAATCTTCATCTGGAAATTCATTGTCCTATATTGGTGTCGAGTCTTCTATTGGAAAGTCTGCCAGAAAGTCTGACACCACGGATCCTTCAATAGATTTTTGTGGCATGAACCGTACATCAAACCGGGCTAGATTGACTATCCATCTTGAAATACGTCCATTAAGTGTTTATTTCTCGAACAGATACTTGAGTGGATCCAGTCGGGAGACTACGAAAACGGTATGTACCAACATGTAATGTCTCAACTTAGTCGTGGCCCATATCAAAGCGAGGCACAATTTCTGGAGCGGTGTATAGCGTGTTTCGTATTCGAGCATCTTTTAACTTAGGTAATAGATTGCGTTCTTTTTGCCTTCTACCTCTTGTGCTAGCATGGCTCCCATTGTCTCTTTGGTAACCGCCAAGTATAACCTAAGAGGTATTCCGGGAAGTGCTGGCGCTAATACGGGAGGATTTGCGAGATAGGCTTTGATCTTGTCAAAGGCTTTTTGACATTCATCATCCCATATTACTGGTACATTCTTCTTGAGCTTCTTGAAGATTGGTTCACATATCGTTGTCAGTTTTGATATGAACCTACTTATGTATTGCAACCGGCCAATAAATCCTCGAATCTGTTTCTCGGTCTTGGGCGGTGGCATCGACATGATTGCTTTAATCTTGTTTGGATCTACCTCTATTCCTCTAGAGCTTATGACGTATCCCAAAAGCTTGCCCGAGGTGACTCCAAAAGCACATTTTGATGGATTCAACCTCATATTATATTTTCTTAGCCTTTCGAAAAATTTCCTTAAGGCTACTTGATGGCCTGGACGGTCCTTTGATTTCACAATCATGTCGTCGACATATACTTCGACTTCTTTATGCATCATGTCATGGAGTAAGGCAGTTGCTGCACGTTGGTAAGTAGCACCCGCGTTTTTCAACCCAAATGGCATTACCGTGTAGCAGTAAGTGCCCCATGGTGTGATAAAGGTCGCTTTCTCCATGTCTTCTTCTGCCATGAGAATTTGATTGTACCCTGCGTATCTATCCATGAATGAGAGAAGCACGTGATTTGCCGTGTTGTCTACCAGAATATCGATGTGTGGCAAAGGAAGTCGTCCTTTGGACTTGCCTTATTTAGATCTCGATAGTCGACACACATCCTTACCCTTCCATCTTTCTTTGGAACTGGGACGACGTTGGCGACCCATTCGGGGTATTTGCAGACCTTGATGAAACCTGCAGTTATTTGTTTTTGAACTTCTTCTTTTATTTTAAGTGTTACGTCAGGTTTCATTCGTCGCAACTTTTGTTTTACAGGTTTCATTCCTGGGATTAGTGGTATAGTGTGTTGAGCTATTTCTCTGTTAATGCCTGGCATATCTTCATATGACCAAGCAAATACATCGATAAATTCTTTAAGCAAGTTAATTAAATCGGTTCTTTCTTGTTTATTCAACGTTAATCCGATTTTAACTTCTCTTTTATGAGTTGAATCATTCGAGATGTCAACTGTTTCGGTTTCCTCAATTACTGGTGTTTTCTTTTCGAGTGTTTCCATTGCTTTTATAATTTCTTTGTCTTTTTCATCGTTAGCTAAGAAATGCTTGTCATCTTGGGTTAGGGAAGAACACAAGAAGTAAGGAAAATGAGAAATATTATTGTACTCTGAGATCATTACATCAAAGAGTGATATGTCCTCAGGGACTGGATCACTAACTATCCTAGGAGGAGAAATAGGAAGGGAAGGTGTTATTGCTAAAGACTTAGAAGACTCTAAAGGGAAAGACTCTGACTTGGACTCTAACTCCGACGACTCTTCGAACATCGGCCCTTGCCCTGTCGTGATTGATATCTTCCTTTCGCTTGGAGTAGTCACTTTGATAGTCTTGCGCCACCCTTGTAGTGATCCTTCGGCTGGAGTAATTAGCTTCAAGGGGTCGAAGTTTTCGCTTTGTAGGACTGTTTGAATGAGCGAGGAGTTATCTTCTTCATAAGTTGGCTCATTCTTTTCTCGCCCAAACAGTAATCCCATGACGTTAAAGTCAAAGCATGGGGGTGCTTTCTCCTTATGGACAGGAGTTGGGATTTCATCAGTAAAGTAGCAATCCAAGAAAATCTCGAATCCTGGTTGTCGTATGCCATTTACAACAAATGGCTCGGGAAATTCATGGCATGGATAGTCCTCTCCTTCTTTTATGAACTGACCATTAAGCGTAAGAGGGTACTGATCCATTGGAATTGCTTTCTTTTAAATGCGAGCGTCCCTACGTGCTTTCAACTTGTCCTGGGCTCGCTTGAGATCTTTCCGAGTCGGTTCGAAACCAAGTCCGAAAGTATCTAGCTTAGGGAGGCCAGGTGACTCCAGCGATTTTGCTATCCCCTTCTTCTTTCCTAGGGTCATCCCAGGGAAATGTCCTTGTTTCTTCAGCATGGTGTTGACAATCATGTTGGAATGGGGGTTATGGCAAAGTGATGTCCTTTCATCCTCCTGGATTAAGGAGACTTCTTCGTTAAAGCCCCATAGGTATTCTTCGTCGTGCTCCACATTGATGATTGGATTTTCTATGGATTTGATTCTCATCGGCGAAGCATCAATAGTGATTGGAATTCCTCCAACTATGGCTTTCACCTGTTGGTGGAGAGATGAAGGGACGACCTTTAGATCATGAAGCCAGGGGCGTCCCAACATTAGATTGAATGAGGCTTTGATGTCTACTACTTGAAAAGTAGTAGCATGTTCTATTGCTCCTGCCGTCACATTTAGAGTTATTTTGCCAAGAGCTTGACGACGAGTATTATCGTAGGCTCTTATTCCTTGTGTGGACGGAGTTAAATCTTCATCCCTTATGCCGAGCATCCTCGCAGTTCTAAGTGGACAGACATTGATAGCCGATCCATTGTCTACAAGAGTCATGGGAACATTCATCCTTTTGCAGACTACTGTGAGGTTTAATTCCTTGTAGTGTTTGTCACCTTCTGGGGGTAAATCTTTGTCAGAGAAGGTGATTAGATTAATCGGACTAGGAAGGTCACTTGTGAGGAAGTTAGCTAATCCCTCAAGAGTAGTGTCAGAATCTATCTCGATTTTATCCAAGGCATTCATTACAGCCAACCTATGTTCTCGAGATGTTGCCAGGAGCTTCCACACATTCATCTCAACTTTTGTCTTCTTAAACTGTTTAACAATGTCGTTGTCTTCGATGATAGGTATGGGAACTTGTTGTACGGTAAGCATAGGTTGTGTTGAAACGGGAGGTTGCATCCTCCCGGATCTTGTGAGGACGTCTATTGATGAATCTTCTTCAGCCCAAATGTCGTCTGTGGTGTATGATACAGAAGGTGAAGGTCCTACTATGTTATTTAGGTAGACATCTTCTTCATCACTGTCCCACACTCCATTAACGGTTATACCTTGGACTAATTTCTTTTCATCAATCATTTTCTGTACCAAATCCTTGAATTTGAAACAGTTTTCTATGGTGTGCCCCCCTGATTGATGGTATTGACAGTAACATCTATCTGTCCTTTTTAATGACTCAAATGGTCTCAGTTCGAGAGGTTTGACCTCACCACTCTCGGAGAGCATTTCGAACATTTGCGCATATGGGATCCCAATTGGAGTGTAAATTTTATTGCTCTTCTTGGGTTTTTCGTTGACTTGTAAGGGAAAATACTTTGCCTCATAAGTCGTTCTCACTGGTGTGGATTCTCTTTTAGGTTCTTCCTTTGGACATGGAAGCTCATCATATTTCTTGTGAATTTCGTTCATAACTTTGAGAGCTTCACGTAGTAGTTGCGATGCCTCCTTCATAGACAATGTGAGCAATTGTATGTCTTCCTTATTTGCCGGTTCTGGAAGGTTATCTCTGACATCGAAAAAGATCTCCTCTCCTTTTTCTTCGAAAGACTTAATGAGAGATGAGGGGTCAACCTCGTTTTCTTCATCGGAGATAGCCAAAGTATGAGCTAGAGGTGCATTGTAAATGCTTGGCTTCTTACTAGCAGGGGGCAACGACAGTTTGTTATTGTCGATTAGGTCTTGGATAGCTTCCTTAAGCTTCTAACAGCTTTCAGTACAATGGCCCCTACCTTGGTGATACTTGCAATGTGCGTTGGGGTTCCAGTTAACCGACCTCATCTCAACTGGTGGATCCCCAAATGGTCCAATGGGAGTTATAAGACCTTTTGCATTTAATCGATCAAATGCGGTGTCATAACTCATGCCAAAAAGAGTGAAGTTCCTCCTAAATGGTTTCCTTTGTCCTTGGTTGTTCATGGCGAGGACTTCTCCTAGATTAAAGGTGCTAACGTTATTTGAGTGGGCGGTTTTGGAAGAAGAAGGATTGTCATTCTTCTTTCCTTTCCAGCCACTGTTGGAGTTATTGTTGGAAGATTTTGACTTAGCCAAGTCATCTTCAATATTGATCCCAATATCATAAACAACCTTAAAGGTATGGAGGTTATTTTGATATTTAAGATGTTTGGAATATTTTTCTTGGAGATTCTTGATAAACGGCCTCACAGACTCTTTTTCACTTGGTACCTCAATCAATTTAGCTGAGGTTTCTCTCCACTTGTTAAAGAAAGAAGTGAAGCCTTCATTCTCTTTCTGTTTGAGGATTTCAAGTTCTTTATGGTCAGTCTCGACTTGAATGTTGCATTTGTACCTATCGACGAAAGCGTTTGCTATAGACTCCCAGGTAGAGGTCTTTTCTTTCTCGAGAGAAAAGAACCATTGTTGGCAAACGGTCTCGAGAGACAGTGAGAAAAGAGAAGGGAAGACCTTCTTATCAATACCCTTGATACTCATTATTTTTTCAAATGCTCTTAAGTGGAAGTAAGGGTTATCAATTGCTCTGAATTTTGGGATGTCGTTGGCGTTGAACTTCTGCGGAAGAAGATCTTTATCCACCGAGACCCCTTGGGATGTGAGTTCTTGAAACTTGTAGTCGCTGGACAACTTGCTTAGGCTCTCTTGCATGAGGTCCATTTGTTGTTGTTTCACGGGATCATCGATCCTAAGTGCGAGAAGCTTCAGTGTCTCGGTCATAGTAGCCAGTTGGTTCTTAAGATCATTGACTTCTTCTTGAGTTGCCATTATAACTCTTGCTTTCCTCTTGCGGGCTATAGGTTTGTCGAAAATTTGGACTTGTACGAAGAGGTTATCTTTGATTAATCGTCCTTCCTTTCTTGACCACGCGCTGTGAATTAAACCAATTTGCGTTTTAACTACTTGACTCGAATCAACTTGACTTTATGGTTTATTTTAAGAAAAAAAAGGGTGCATATTTTTGGAAAAAATAGCGTACATATTTTTAGGGAACTAAGTATTATTATTTACATTGGAGGATTAATATCCGACTTACCCCCCTAAAAAAAATGACGGAAAAAACGCGCACACAAGACTCTCTTAATCATGGTAAAAACATGTGTATTGGTGTGTGCATTGAGTGTAAGTGACATGCTTGGACTCTTGTGTAAGACCATGGGATTTAGTGCCTAAACTCGATCATTGATTCAATTAAGCATTATTGTCAGCAAAAATAACCAAATTAAACAGAAGACTGATTAATTAGACTTTAGGTGACGACTCGACAAATAATCCGAACTTTCGGCCAAGCGACAAGACTGGCGTCACACTGTGGTGGTTGGTGCCAGGCAACTTAGCCGTAGTCTGGCGCTACACACCATAGTGTGGCGCTACAGCTCAGACTTTGGCGCCAATAGTGGAGCTTCGGTCTGGGATTATTTTCGGTATTATTAATCAACTGGGGTATGCCTAAAGTCGTACTAGGTCAATTTCGATTGAAAAATTAGACTTTATTGACTCAAATTAATTAATTAATTAATTAATTAGGCAAAGTTCTTTAAGTCATTAATTTATTATTCTCAACACAAATCAACAAACGGTTAAGAGAAACATAGAATATATATGCACAACAAATAATGCACAATTAGTCAAGTAGGCACAATATGATGCAATGAGTTCGCAACCTAACCATGGCTCTAGTTCTCTAAAGTTCGGGATATGGTTTAGTCAAAGAGGGTCCATGGTTAATTGTCCGGATGCACCGCGCGGAAGCCTAACCGTGAAGGGTTGGCGCGAGTGGATGGGAAACCGCGAGTTTTAGAAAAACTCGCTTCCATGGTTTGGTGAATTCAACATCTCGGATGTACCCTTTGTTGCACGGAGCGTTCAATCGGGTAGATGGAGCATGAATTCCCAGAGGGTTATGTCCATATGTAGAACACATATGGGTTTCAGAAAAATGAGAAAAAATTCAATCAGGAAGTAGGATTCGAGCAAACAATACGAAAAACCGGTCGAAATTAGAACGCATATTTCTGGCTCGGTATTGGGGGAAATAGGCGCCAGCAAACTGAGATTGGCGCCAGATTTTAACTGTAGCGCCAGGCGCCAATGCTGGCGTCTGGCGCTATGGTTAAATGTCTGGCGCCAAGCTATGGCCCCTGACGCTACTTCCCACATGCCTCAGCAGCTTTCTGTGCTCGATAAAATCTTCCAGTTTCGCGCGGTGTTATTTTAGTCCTAGTTGTGAAAGATATTTCTCAAATTTCCTACGTGTAAAATCCTATGCTTTTGACTCATTACGGATGGTCTTTCCAATAAGATCCTTTTTATGCATATGACAATAATGTTAATCAAAATTACGCGCATGAAATACTTAGAACTTTTCGAGTCTCATCCACTCATTCTAAATCATTGCCGAAACAAATTCATGAATTAAAATAGAAATCCTCCCAGTGGAGTCGCCAAAAACTGTAGGGAATAATTTCAAGCCTTTAAATCCCACTAGCTTGAACCCCACTGTGATCATACACTAAAGTACGGTGGCGTCCAAAAGGGAAGAAGATAGAGCAAAAGAGTCGCCAACAAGTTTTTAAGGAACTTGTAAACCATTCATAGGATGAAGGTTACACCCCTTAACGATCCAAGAGATCGTCAACTCCATAAGGTCATGAACCAAATAAGGGTTCGGGGATGAAGGTACAAATCCAACCTAAAAGAGATTGAATCTGCCCTAATAATAGGCCTCTACTTTATTCTGATCGTATTCATGTGCGCTTTCTGATTAACATGCAATCAATAGGATTAACCCTAAGCCTGTTTAATCTATGTTGGTTGAATATTAATGCACAAACAAATCTATTATTGGCGATCACTTGAATTATAATCATATGAACCCTAACAAGATTATTAAATATCTTATTAAGCATGATTACAAGTACAAAATTCCCTTTAAACAGGCAATAAAGGTGATCAAGCAATAAAGAATAAATCAAGCGACATAATAAATAACCATAACAATAATTATAATCATAATAATGTTCATGTTAATATTAAAGCATAATAAACATAGCAAGTTCCTAGGCATGATACTAACAAGATTAATAACAAACCCTAGCATGTCATTAAGCATAAAAAATCAAATCTTTAACCCTAACATGATACTAACAATCATAAATATTAGGAAGAATATAGGAAGCATCGTAACAATCATATTTAACATTAAAATTACCCTAGACATGATACTAGGAATCATAATAAACATGATTTCTACATCATAATATCAATAAAAACCATTAAAGTACTTACTTTGATGCCTCGTCCCTCTTTCTAATAAAAAAATACACACGTTAGTAACTTAAAGGAAAAAAAATAATCAAACAATTAAATTAAATAATTGAAAGAGAGATTTGGGACCAAACCCTCAGAAATTAAAACCTTTCACGTCTAGGGCGAAGGCAACTTCGAATATGGCTAGGTGTTTCTAGATCTAATGAATGCGGAGTTTTGTATGAAAACAAAGTAAGAAGAAAGAATTAAATGAAAGAATGCTAAAGAATTAATGATTGTTGATGAAAGCTTGCGAATGAATTGAATTGGTCCATGAAAAAATAGTTTTTGATACGATATTTATAGAGAAAACCAGCCAAAAAGGATAGTTTAACAAAATAGAGTCTGACGCTCAGGAAACATGGTTGGCGCCAACCCTGGCTAGCTGAAGCCAGGCACCAATGGCTAGCGCCAGGCGCCAATGGCTAGCGCCTGGCACCAAGCCTGTTTCCAGGCGCCAAGGCCTGGGGTTGGACGCCAGTCTTGATTGTAACGCGTTTCGAAAATCTGATAAGTTTACCGTACTGGAGGATAAAATAATATAATTCCTTCGAAAATGCTATTTGATTTTGATTAAAACTCTGAAAAGTCAACTTATCAATGCTAATTGAATTAGTAATTAAAAGAACCTTCTAGAAGATTCTAGAATACTAAAACCATTCCTAATCTCCCCTAGATCATTGGGCCGCACATAAGGCTCAAACCGGGCCCAGTTTGGTAAATTGGCCATAACTTCCTCAATATTCATCGGAATTGGGCTTATAATATATCATTGGAAAGGTCTTTGCAAGCCCCATCCTACTACACTACTATTGGACCCATATCATGGACCAAACAAACTGGATTGAATGTTTTCTAAAAATAAAGTTTTAAAAACAGAGAGAAGAGAAAAGAAATTAAAACTTTCCGCAACACTAGACCTTTCCACACTTTCGTTTCATTCGATTATGATTCGACGTGAAAGGTACTCATCACTGGGTTTGGTTTTGGGGAGACACAAATGGGTGTCTACAACGCCGGTTTTATTCGAGTATGTAATTACCCAGAATGGTTAGTGAACATCGTTTAAGTCCCTAAAAAGGATGGACGAGTTCGCATGTGTGTCGACTTTATGGATCTTAATAAAGCTATCCTTAAAGACGATTTTCCTCTACCACATATTGATATATTGGTAGATAACATGGCTGAACATGCGATGCTATCCTTTATGGATGGATATTCAGGTTACAACCAAATTTTAATGGCAAAAGAAGATGAAGAAAAGACATGCTTTATTACCACTTGGGGTACGTATTGCTACATAGTCATGCCATTTGGTTAAAAAAATGCAGGAGCTACGTACCAAAGAACGGCTACGACTCTCTTGCATGATATGATGCATACAGAAATAGAAGTGTATGTGGATGGTATGATCGTAAAGTCCAAAGATAGAATGGGACATATAATAGCCTTACACAAAATTTTCACTCGTATAAAAGAATATAAAATGCGATTGAATCCACAAAAATGCGCCTTCATCCAATACGAAACAAAATATAGCACCTTGGAAAATACAAGCCTAGCATTAGTGTGGGCAACCAAAAATTTACGACATTATATGTTACCACACACTACTCATGTGATTTCTCAACAAAATCCGATAAAATATTTGATTGAACAACCACCCATATAAGGAAGGATATCTAAGTGGTTGGTGATGTTGGCTGAATTTGAGCTAAAATATATTCCTGAAAAATCAATGAAAGGAAAAGTAATTTCTGACTTTCTGGCGCAACATCCAATTCAAACAAGTCGTGCAGAAACTACTCATCTTCCGGACGAAGAGATTCTCATGACACAAGATGACAAATGGATAATGTACTTCGACGGTGCGTCCAATAAAAAAGGATGTGGCGTAGGAGTGTTACTCATAAGTCCAGAGGGAGCACATACTCCAATCTCTGTTAAATTAGGATTTGAGGTTACTAATAATGCCGCTGAATGTGAAACGTGCATTATTGGACTAAAAGCAGCGGCTAGCATAGGTGTGCAAAAATTAGAGGTATATGGAGACTCCAGTTTGATTATAAATCATATATTAAAAAATGGAAAATAAAGAACTCCACAATGATATTATACCAAGCACACCTAGAGCAACTCATCGAGCATTTTGAACATATTGATTTTAAATATCTCTCAAGGGATGACAATCAATTTGCCGATGCGCTAGCAAAATTAGCCTCAATGATCAACATTCCAGATCACTTAAATATGATGCCATTATACGTTGATAGAAGAGAAGAACCAGCGTATTGCAACGCAATAGAGGAAATAAATGACGTTGAAGGAGACAATCCTTGGTATGATCATATCCTCCAATATATTACTCATGGCACATATCTTGAAAATACTTCATCGAAAGACCAACGAGCCTTACGAACACTTGTGGCCCAATATGGTCTAATAAGTGGTCAATTATGCAAAAAAGGACCTAATGGTCAAAGTTTATTATGTATAGGCCAACCGGAAGCCACACGCCTTATGGAAAATACTCACAAAGGTGTTTATGGACCCCACATGAATGGTAAAATGATTTCAAAAATAATTTCACAAAAAGGGTACTATTGGTCCACTATGGAACATGATTGCATACAATATGTTAAAAAATGTCCGTAGTGCCAAATATTCGCCAATTTACAACACCTTGCACCATCCGAACTATACAATCTCACTTCTCCTTGGCCTTTTTTGACTTGGGGAATTGACATAATTGGAAAAGTCTCTCCAACAGGATCAGGAGGGCACGAGTATGTATTAGTTGCCATTGATTACTTTACTAAGTGAAATTAGGATGCTTCTTACGTGAATATCACTTCTAAACATGTTGCAAAGTTTCTCGAACGAAACATATTTTGTAGATATGGAGTTCCACATGAACTAATTAGTGATCAGGGATCTCAATTCAAAGCTGAAGTCGAGACCCTCTTAACTCGTTATAAAGTAAAACATCATCACTCATCCCCATAAAGACCTCAAATGAATGGAGCTGTAGAGTCGGCAAATAAAAATATAATAGTCATCATTAAGAAAATGGCTGAAAATTACAAAGACTGGCCGAATAAACTACACTTCGCATTATGGGGTTATATAACGTCTATACGGACATCAATAGGAGTAACTCCATACTCCTTAGTTTTCGGAATGGATGTAGTTCAACCAGTCAAACTGGAAATACCATCCCTATCGTACTTGAAAGTAAGCTACCGGAAGCTGAATGAGTAAGAGCGAGGTATGAAGAGCTTTTATTCCTCGATGAACGACGATTAAGAGCTTTGCATCATGTACAAGTCTACCAAAGGCGCACTGTGCGTCATTTCAATAAAAGAGTAAAACCTAGAAATATAAAAGAAGGTGACTTTGTACTAAAGGAGGTTAGGGGTCCACCAACCGATCCAAGAGGGAAATTCAAACCTAATTGGATAGGTCCCTACCGCGTAATTGAAATCCTATAAGGAGGAGCCGTCAGATTAATGGATATTGGAGGAGATGAAATTCGCCAATTAATAAACATTGATCGCCTTAAGAAATATTACATATGAAATCCGGATAAAACTCGTTCACTCATACAACCATTTTTAATTAGCATTCAATTGAAAGATTCTAAGTGTTATGCATTTTACCAAATAACACGGTAAAATACATAACACTTGGGGTGGGGGGGTAATTTAGAAATAATAAACCGTTCTAAGTGTTCAAATTTTTTCGAACATCACAAAAAAATCTTCACACTTGGGGGGGGGGGGGGTTAATAATACTAATTATTTTTTTTAAAATAAAATTCGAGACATTCGTAGCACTGGTGTCGTGTGCAACAGGGATAGTTGCGCGCGGACGTCACGCACAAACGATTTTGTTGAGTGCGACAGGCTCGCGCAACTACAAATTTTTTGCGCGCCACCTGATGACGAACTGCGAACCCGAATTTTTGCGTTTGAATGAAGTTGCAATTTCTACTTACGGTAAAAAGAGGGTGTTTCTTAAATATAACATATAATCTGAAAATAAAATTAAACTTTGATTTAATTCTTTTAAACAAGGTTTGATTAATTTTTTTCATTTAAGTTCTATCTAAGAGATTAAAGGAAAAATAAAAAAATATACATAATAATAAAAGAAAAAACATTAGAACTACGCAAAGACCTGATTTCGTGATACGAATACGTTGGCAATCTTTATGATTCGGTCATATCAAAATATAAAAATATAAAGCTCATTTTATCTCATTCAAAATTCAAAAGAGAGACATTATTGAACCAGATAGTAAACGAAAAAAAAACATAGTATTGATCACAATTTATTCAGAAAAAAAAAACTAATGATAAATTTGTGTAACAGTATAAGGTTTTACTATGTCCTCGATTGTCACAGATGATGGAGGAGTAGTTTCCTTCGCAGCATTTTCAGAAACCTTGGAGCTTTCCCATGCACTCTTCTTTTTCACCCAAATATTGTTTTTCAATTTAGGGATTGGGGCCTTTGCAACCTGTTTTCCTTTCCCTTTGACTATTGGAGCTTTCTTACGAGTATTTGGTGAAGGTTATTTGATCTTCACACCTTGTTGCGCTGGTTTGGAGGGAGCTTTCCTTGTTGTTTACTTCGAACGAGCCTTAGGAGATGAGAAGTCTAATTATCTTCTCACTCCTTTGTTTTGGCCACTAGGAAGAGTAGTAGTGGTTGAATGCATCAAAGGCTTAGGTGGATTGCGAGCTGTGGCGGCTTGAAGTTGAGATCATGCCTTGTTTAATTCACCCTTATCCGCCCCATTCATCAAAGCCTTGTAAAAGGAAGATAATGTGATACTCGCGGGAGGATTTTGTATTACCCACATAGAAAGATTTGACCAATATTCCATCCAACAAGCAATCCTTTTGGGTTTAAAAGTCACATCTTTAGGGGAATCACAATCTTGAGGGGGAATAAATTGCCTCATCCCGTATTGTCTCATCACCCTACAAGGAAAAATATAAGTAGTACTAGATAGGCCTAAAAGCCTAATGTAAGGACAATTGAGACTATTCCCAATCATACTCTTTATGTTCCACCAAGGAATCACAAACCGTATGTTAGGAACCCCAGGACAGAAAAAAGACGTCCATTCCTCATCGTTCTTATGCTTATAAAGGAGTCGACGTCCAGGGAATGTCTTTACTCCATTAGCCTCATGGTTTTGTGGCTGATCAACAATTCGCAAGCGCTCCATGAGCAAAATCTAAAAATAAATAAATAAAATTAGTTTGCGATTTTTTACACAAGCAGGTGGTGCGCATAACTTAACCAGTTGCGCGCACCCTCCGCGTGCGACGAAGAAGATTGCGTTGGTCATGCCAGCGCAACTTCTTGACTTGCGCTGATAAACACAAAAAAAAAACGTACGTGTAATAGGAGTGGACTTCCCGTGAAACCGTTTTCATTAGGATCTCCTCTAAGGCGATTAAAGCACAAAACGGTTTCCGCCAAAACCAAAGGAGCGGGTGAATGACATCCCTCTATTTGCTTTACTATGGACACCATTGAATATTCTCCGTATTCTTTGCCTGTCCTAAGTAAACAATTAACAACAAGACAATAACATAAAGAACTAGTTTTAAAGCGTCGTTTAGTCATGTTGTCATGAGGGGTGACGAAGTGTTCAATAAATTAAGTCCTATGTTGGTCATATCAATGTCGGACAAGCAAAAAAATCTTTGGAATATAGGTTTGGGATCCAAGAAGGTTGGCGAATAAGTCACAGGGAGAGTGTTTGTAGGGAAACCTAGCAAGGCCTTGAACTCACCAGGATGGTGGACAATTTCGTCCCCTCTAAACAAGAAAAGATGGTGGTTAGAGTCCCAATGGTTGACTGCAGCATAAAGAAAATCAAAGTTAACCACTAATTGCATATAATTCAATAAAGGGTCGAAGTGGTGAATTTTGAAAGCTAGTTTGTCCTCAGTTGAAAGGGAAGTGACCCATTGCTTCAAACGTTGTTCAAAGGTCTTCACCATTGTTCAAAAAAAAAGAGAGAGAATACGAGTTTAGAGAGATTAATTCTTTTTAATTTCTTATGTTACTAAGAGAATGAATGTGAGATGATCAAAAGCCTACACTAAACCTCATTTAAATAGACCCAAGAGGGGAAAATTTTCGGCGAATTCGGCTTAAAGGAAAGTTCACTGATAGGTGGCGCGCACAACTGATTTACATGCACGCAACAGCCGCGCGCAACTCACATAGTTGCGCGTGTCTCTCCTGACGCGGCATGTATGTTGGGTTTATTTCCGTATTTTGGCTCATATAATTATGGAATCTTCACGAGATCTTAAGATGAATCATACGCTTGCCTTCTAACACTTTGTGTCCCTTTTTCTTGCCTACTTTCTTATTTTCTTTTTGTTTTCTTTTATTATTTTCTTATTTTCTTTTTATTTTCGTTTTTTTTTCTCATTATTTTCCTACTTTCTTTTTCTTTTTCTTTTTTTATTATTATTTTCCTACTTCTTTATTTTATTATTTTCTTTTTCCTTCTTTTCGCCTTTTTTTTTTGTTTTTTTGAGTTTGTTTCGAGGGGGGTAAGTCAGGAACCCTTTCCCTCCCTCAAAATACATGTGACAAAAAACGATAAAAGGGTCAAAGTTCCGAAAAATAAATAGAGACACGAAAAAAAAGAGTTAGAGTACTAACCAGAACAAAAACCGGAAAAGGAGTCAGCCTTGATGGTATAAAAGCCAGATAAGAAGCATCTGGTAGCACCAGCTGCTCAGGCGATCCTCGGTAGACAGCAGGTCCAGACGCAACATCCGAATCGGGGGATAAACAAGAACCAAAGGCTCCTCGGTCGAAAGCTTCCAGAGAACACGCTCGCCTAAGAACCAAGCGTTGGTCCTCAGGAACACCGAGAGTCCCATATAGAGGGCCTAGAAACGGCAACGAACCATGCCAGACCGGATAGCCTTAGGGACTCCGACGATCAAAATCCAAGGACGGAGATTGATCTACAAAACACAACCACATGAAAATCGTTAGAAAATGAATAAAAAAAACGAAAAAGAGAACATGTAGTTGAAATACTCACCGACGCACGAGTCGCCGAAAGAATCCTCTAGCGAAAGTCGCCGGCAGAAGTTGCTCGTCTCCTCTTAATCACAACCAATCGATGGCCGATAGGAAAACGAGTAGCCCGAAGCACCCTGGGGGCTAAGAAAGGCAGGTACAAGTATCCCCAAGCCTGAAATCGAGAAAAGATAAGCCTAAAGGAAAAAACAAAAGTAATAACCGAAAAAAGCTTAAAACACGTACATCAAGGTATAAGACCATGCCATGTAAGCGAGATCCCAGGCACCTCAATAGCTGCCGCGGAATCCATAACCCGAGTCGCCTTGCCCATAGCCGTAAGTATACGGGCATACGACACCTCCGCCCAACTCAAGTCACCTACTTGCCCCAACTCGCTAAGGCAAATAAGTTACCCAATGGCGAAACGCTCTCCTCGATCACTCAAGATGGTGACGGAAAGAACGTGGGTAATGTATATCCGAGCCAAATGCTCAGGTTTACACTATCGCTCAAGCTCTTCAGCCGACAACCCGTCGGCAAGAACCGAATACCGACAAGATTGCGTGTACACGTGAAGGGCCGACGCAAGACGGTCCCCTACAAGGTCGCGCAATCTCTCGTCTGATCCCTTAACGAGCTCTATTACTACAGGCTCCCCTCCGAAAGGAAAAACTGTAATCATAGAGAAATCAAAAGGGGTAACCGTCATCTCTCCCCATGGAAAGTGGAAAGTGTTGGTGGAATCCCACCAAAACTCCAGCAATCCATGGAGGAAAGCTGACGATGCAGACTGGCTCGATAAATCCTGAAGAGCGGCCAGCTGGGAGTCAATCCCAGAAAGTGCTACAATCTCCTTTGCCAGCTCGGGCAAACTCTCAAAACAGGCTCGCAGGTCACCAGAGCCATACAAACGCATGCTAGGCTCACTCTAAATAAAAGAATAAAAATAAAATAAACGGTTATGGTTTAAAAAGGAGAAGAAACAAAAGAAAAGAGAAAGAAACAAAAACGCGGAAAACTCATGATGCCGCGCCACCCTCGATCGAAACATTGTGGTTTGGGTCCCACTTAAGGACCTTAGGGTCCCAGTTCGGAGGTGCCTCCCAAACCACCTCCTCCTGGCGACGTCGATCGGCCGCGACGCGTCGCTCTCGAACCTCCTCTCGAGGATGGGCACCCTCTTTTGAGGGCGAACTTCCTCGTCCGGACCAATGAGAACCTCCTCATCATCGACAAACGAAGGCGAGTCCATGCTAAGACGGATAAAATTTCTTTAATTAGTTTATTTTATTTCCTAAACTAAACTAAAATACGTATTCTAGACCCATTTTGGCAGTATAACGGTCTACTGATAGGGCAAAACACGAAAATTGAATGCAACCCATACTTGGGGGCTACGATACCTACAGTTGAACTCAGTAAATGGGGGCTTTTAACACCCACAAAAGCCATCCTATACCAGTTTCAACTAAGCATTCAAGGGATTATATTCCAAAATCTCAAAGAATTAACTAATTCTAGACGAATAACTGTAATATAAACATAATTATCGTATACCAAACAATTTTGGAGTTCGAATATGGTGAAAATAGGCTAAGTATACACTTTGCGCCTTTTTTTTCGGATTCAAAATTTTCAAAATATTAATTATGGAAGAAAATCTAGTTCCAATACTACAACTATTGCATAATTAACCAGTATAGCCAAAATGGGCAAATAAAATAACAGAAAATCAAGCCAAATTCGAGTAGAATTGCAAAGAACAAACTTGAACGAAGAAATGCTCATACAAGGTTCAATACTTAGCCATTTTTCATGAAATTTGTTGCAAAACACTCCTTAAACATAGCATAACAACATGGATCAAACAATTTCAAGAAAAATAAACCAAATAAAAAACCCCCAAATTTGAAATTTGGGGTTAAACGATTCAAAAATCGTTCGAATTCAGCCGAAAAAGAACAAATTTTAGCAAAAAACTTACTTTGGATTACAACAAATATGAATTGAGGACGAAATTTGCTTCCTTTATCTTTGAAAATCACAAAAAACTGAGCTTCCTAGAGAGAGAAAGAGTCGAAAATGGCGAAGGAAGGAGAAATGGTGAATGCGATTCTCACTTTACTGACATAAATGTCGAGCGCAACTTAAGATGTTGCGCGTGACATACCAGCGCAACTCATAAAGATGCGCGCACCTGGCTAGCGCGACCTTTTGAGTAGCGCGCGGATATTGGTCACTAAAAGACCGGGATTTTGATTTTGATCCGTTTGATCTTTTTAGCGGTTTTTGCTCGTTATTAGACGTAAAAGCGCGCAAATTATCAAAATATTTTTAATTTCTTTGAATATTGTAGTTTGTTTTCTTTTTTGTTAGTTTTTGCATCATATTGCATGCACACCGTGCTTTGTGCCTTCCCCAAGCATTCGTTTTGAAGGTTTTTCGTAAAAGTGCCTTAAGACGTTCCGTGGTGGTGCTTTACGTAAAAGCACCAATAGAAAGGTTTGTCATTTTACTGTACTGAAGTTACAAAATGTCCGGGTTTTCTTCTTTTTTCACGTCCGAAGAAAAAAGGAAGGAGTTTTCATGCAGCGTAAAAATGCAAATGTCGTATCGTATGACGCAAAATTGTACGGCGTGGGTGATGCGTAAAATTTCACTCAGCCCAAGCTTTGCCAGATCTACCTCTCGGAACTAATAGGTAGAGAGTTACTGTAGGCGTTAGCTCAACAAGTCGACAGGCACGCCGAACGTTCAGGAACATGCACTTCTTGAATGGGAGCAAATACGGTAGTTAGTGCGCTTACTAACTTACCGGAAAGTTAGGGTGTCGAATACAACCCCTATATAAAGAAGCGATGAGACGATTGTGCGCCTATGTTGTCACGTGCCCCCAGTCCAGAGACACGTGTACTAATCTTGTGGACAAAATTGATGAGAGAGTTGCTGACTTTCTTCCCTCTCACTGAATTTGGATATATGCCTCTAGTCTTGGGACATGTATTTCTATCTTGTGGACGTCCGGCTCGAATACCGGACCCAGCTCGATTACCAGATCATTTTGGCTCAAATACTGAAAACCCCCTTTTCATCTTTTACTTTGTTAAAGTCAGGCTAAAGTTTCAATGACATATCGAGGAACTTTAGACCAACGATGACACCATTGAGAGGAAATCCTCCCCTTTTATTCTTTTAAAACCGATCTATTCTCATGACCTGACATCACCCAGAATAATTTTACTTGTAAGAGGGTTCTACAATTCCAAAGAATCAATCTATATTCTTTAGCGTGTTATGACTAGGAAGGACATCCTTAAACATTACTGAAAGATTCTCTATCCTTAGTGAACTTCGTAGAATGACTCTCGGATTTATAAATTTCCTTGACTACTTTGATCATTGTCCATTCTAGACTCAATCAAAGTGAGGGCTAACTGTAGACATCTAATTTTGGCCTCCTGTCCTGACAGGAAGTGCAATGACGATAAATAAAGCCATCTTTATGTTGGATCAAAGCGAAGAATACTTATGGATAACTTGTTAAGCCACAAAACACAAAAGACTAGCCCAAATTAAAGAAAAGCCAAAACAAAGGTCCAATTAACTAAACCCGATCATAATTAGGCTAAAGCCCGTGCTTAAACCCTAATAATGACGCATTTAGGAGCGCCTAGGTTAAAACTTAGTGTTGCCGCAGAAAAAGCCGCGCGCATCTCACAAAGTTGCGCAGGCTGTCGCACGCAACTTATAAAGTTGCGCGTGACACCAACGCAACTTTTAGAGTTGCGCTGCGGAAGATTCAGAACTTTCGGAATTATACGGAAAAATAAAATCGAATCTTACCATAAAGCCGCGCGCAAGACAATTAATTGCGCTGCACATAGCAGCGCAACTCTATAATTTGCGTTGTGATGCCGCGCACAACTTTATCTGTTGCGCGCGACACCTGCTGTGGCAGAGTGCTCGAAACCCTAAACCTAATCATTTCCTATAAACACGAGCTTAAACCGAGGCTTAGACAGACATAAATTAACCTAAAACTCTGGTGAAATAACTTGTGATATTGTGCAACCTAGCCCTCTTGTCCTAAACACTCACCCTTTCGGTACTTTGTTACTACGGTGGAGGTTCCTCAACAAGAAGGAGTCCATAAGTGTTCTAAACGGAGATCTAGCAAAGAGAAGTGGTAAATTCCCGAGCACTTAGTTAAATCACCTTTATTTTCTTATTTAAAAGGACTTTAATTAATTAATTAGTGTTGTTTGATCATCTTTAAAATAATTAATTAATCAATTCCACATAGTATCTTGCGTTAAATAAAGATTAGAATTGAATTAAATAATTTTTGGTTGATCACTTAAGCCAAGACGAATCTTGTTTATTTTCTTGTCCTTTTCACGAATTTAATTAAATAAGAATATCGACATTACGATGTAATTCCTACGTGAATTAATGTTTGTAAATAAAATCAACTAACATAGTTTTAGGTATCGCGTTGCATATATTGTTTGGTGATGAAATTGTAAAAAAGGAAGAGCTAGTAGAGGTTGTACTAGGGCTAGGATGACGATTCCCTTCTAAAAGGAATGTTAACTTAGCACCATCGCTCCCGAAATCATTTCTGGTTTATAGACCAATTTGGGCATGGGTATACTTATGATTCGTGCTAATAATTCCATGAAATCCATATGGAAGAATGACATGAACAAGGTTTATGAGTTTTTCCTAAAACTCAATGGCAACTCCTACTTGTTTCTTACAAAAAAGCGTGATGATAGAATCAATTCTAATTCAAGGTCCCCCCAAATAGTCAGGAATTCAAATCCTACTACACCCTAACAAGTGTAAAGTCCTAGGCTTTTAAGTGGCCAAGGGCATTTAAGGAGAGTACCCCTTTACGATGGGATCACCCTCCTTACAGTTGTTTCTTAGGTCTCTGACTATCCATGGCTAAAACATCACTGAGATCAAAGGTACTAACGTTGTTGCTAGAGTGGATGTTTTTAGAAAAAGAAGGATTGTCGTTCTTCTTTCCTTTCAGCCACTATTGTTGCTATTGTTAGTAGCTTTCTGTTTTGCAAGATCGTCTTCAATATCAATACATGTGTCATCGACGGCCTTGAAAGTATTCAAATTGTGTTGATATTTCAGATGCTTTGAATATTTTTCTTAGAGGTCCTTGATGAACATCCTTACATACTCCTTTTCAGTAGGAACCTCGACCATATTAGCGGAAGTTTCATTCCCTCCATTTGTTGAAGAAAGAGGTGAATTGAAACCTTTGTTTTCTTTTTTGCTTTGGCATCTCAAGTTGTGTATGGTTTGTTTCTACTTGAATATTGCACTTGTACCAATCTATGAAAGCGTTTGTTATAGCATCCCAAGTATAGATATTTTCTTTTTCAAGGGAAAAGAACCATTGTTGGCAAACGTTTTCAAGAGATAGAGAGAACAAAGAGTGAAAGACTTTCCTATCAATCCCCTTAACGTTCATTATGGTTTCAAAAGCTCTTAAATGGAAATAAGGATTGTCAGTAGGTTTGAACCTAGGGATGTCATTGGCATTGAACTTCTGCGGAAGGAGTTCCTTGTCCACTAAGACCCCTTTTGAACCAATGCCTTGGAACTTGTGGTCATTGGAGAGCTTGTTCAAGCTTTCCTCCATTAGTTGCATCTATTGCTGTTTTGCAGGGTCATTGACTTGAAGAGCCATAGCCTTGATCATTCCAGTTACATCGGCCAAGTTTTGCCTAAGTTCATTGACTTCCTCTTGAGTTACCATTATCTTCTTAGCTTTTCTCTTTTTTCAAATCGGTTTATAAAAAATTAGTACATGGATGAAAGCGTTGTCTTTGATTAAACGCCCTTCTCTCCTTGACCAAGTGATGTGGAAAGGGAAATTGTGGATACTTTTTGTTAATTATTTGACTCAAACTCAATTCAACATGCAACAGATGGAAAGAGATCATGGAAAAATATGGGAGTGGTATGAATGGAGAAAGCATGTAGAGAGTGGAAAGATGAAGAGATATGGAAAAATTAGGAATAGATTAGACCCCCAACTCAAAAGACAGAAAGGATACTCATTTATGAGCCTAAGACATGGTCATGGTGTGAAAAGAGTACGCACAAAGTGTGTGAATACTTGTGAGTGTAAGTGATATGTTCAAGACTCATGTCATGACCATGGGAGTAGACTATGTGACTAGACTCAAACAAAGACTAAGTTAAGATTTCATGTATGTGCACTAAACTGGACAGGCTGTAGTATTTTAGTCATAACTTTTGATCTGTGACTCTGAATTAGACGAAACCAATGCCAAATGAAAGATAAAACTTGGGGATACAGATCCATAGTTTTTAGGACTTATAATTATTTCTAGAACTCCGGCTATGGGAAAAAAATCCGGGTTGACTCAAAGGAACCATGACTCAATTTTAGACATATTTATTAGCTCAAATTAATTAATCAATTAAATAAGAAAAGTCCTTTATTAATTGGTAACTTTGTTTAGCATATACATAATCACAAGTCAAACCAAATGATTAGTTTAGTTATATAATAAGTATGCAAAAGTAATTGATGCACAAGTAGTCAAGTAGTCACAATATGATGCAATTAGTTTACAACCTAACCATAGATCTAGTTCTCTAAAGTTCAAGGATAAGGTTTAGTCAAAGAGGGTCCATGATTATGAGTTCGGATGCACCGTGCGTAAGCCTTAACTTTGAAAGGGTTGGCACATGTGGATGAGAAATCGCGAGTTAAACTTGCTTCCACGGTTTGGTGAATTCACAAACTCGGATGTACCCTTCGTTTCCATGAGCATTCGATTGGGTAGATGGACCATAAACTCCCAGAGGGTTATGGCCATATGTAGAACACATATGAGTTAATAAAAGTGAGAAAAACTCAATTAAGTTGTAGACTCAAGCGAACTGTACTAGAATCGGTCAAAACAAAGAAGGTAGATTTCTGACTTTGTATTGGAGGAACATGGTGTGAGACAATAGGGCCCGGCGCCAGGAGATAACTCTGTTGCCAAACGACATTGTTGTTGCATGGCGATAGAGTTATCACATGGCGCTGACACTGTTTTCTCTGCGCCGATTCCTACATGCCTCAGCAGCTTTCTATTCTTTGAATTTTCAGATTTTTTCGTAGAGTTTTTTCGATCCTAGTTGTGAAGGTCTTTCCCAAATTTCCTAAGTGTAAACATCCTATGTTTTTACTCATTACGGATGGTTCATCCAATGCTAACCTTTTTATGCATATGTCAATCAAAATTACGAGCATGAATACTTACAAATTTTTGAGTCTCATTCTCTCATTCTAAATTATAACCAAAATAAATTTTAGGAATTAAAATAGAAATCCTACCCAGTGGAGTCTGTTGAGGTTTGGTGAGTCCGACTCACCGCGGAAACAACCCCGACCCGAGGAACCACTCGCAATAATAAAAATCATAAAGCATAAATAAATAATCACAAAGAAAAGATAACGAATCTTACCCTTGAAGCGAGCTTCGCCCAAAAACCAGGGCTCTTACTTGAAAGCTACGAGCACGTCAAGCGCCGCGCCTCCGACGATATCCATCCACAAATGGCGAACACAACTTTAAGGTCCGCTACCTTGGGGTTAGCAAGGTCCGACCAAAGCCCGAGTGTTATATGAGTTTAAGAGTTTTCCCAAAAATTATGGAATGCTCTTTTTAACTCCCACTCAAGCACTTCACTCCAAATGCCAAGGTTGGTATTTATAGAGGAAAGTATGAGTGGGAATTTCTATCCCATCAATGTGGGATCATGAAATTCCACAAATTAATTTAAAGCTAAATTAAATTAAAATTGCAAACTAATAATAAATCTACAAGTGGCATTACCATGTGAGATTGGTTGGTGAGGACCACATGGAGAGTAGGGGACCATACTTGCTCCCCACTCAATACTCTCCTTGTGCCACATGTCCTCTCCCACTTGCTACCATATTCCATGCTTCCCCTTAATCCACGGCCCTATGGCCCGAGCCAAGCCACGAGCCAAGCCCGAGCCCGGCCCGAGCCCAGCCCGCACCCATCTGCTGCTGTGGCGCGGCGCGGCTGCTGCTGTGCTAGCGTGCCTAACCGCGGCAGCTAGCTGCTGCACGCACCACGTGCTGCGGCTGCTAGCTGCTGCTGGCCGTGGCTTCTAGCATGGTGCGCTAGCACGCACCAGCCAGCCATGCTAGGCTCGACTTGGTGCTTGCTAGCCACCTTTGCTAGGACATTTTTGCCCCCAGCATTCGGATGCTCGAAGCTTTCCGATGCTAGGGGTATTTTGGGAATATGGTCGATTTTTTTTTTTTTGCGCGTCTCGTCTTTTATTATTTTGACTCGACTTCCGACGATCGGTTTCGACTCTCTAAGCTCGAATTACCGACATCTAAATATTTAACACTTGGGCGACGAATTAATTTCTTCTGAATTAATTCGTCGAGTTGGTTCGTATATTTTGCTTGGGTGTGACCCGAAGGGTTCAGTCAAGATTAAGTTGTAATATTAATTATATTAATATTACTGATCGGAAACGGCCTCCACCCAGGCATTCCGATCACTTCACCTTACTGAATATATTAGCTTTCTAATAATTCTGAACCTGCTATCAGAATAATATACTTGTTCGAAGGACACCATTCCTTTCAGAGTCGCCAAAAAACTGTAGGGAAAATTCCAAGTATCCCACACTTGAGCCCACTATGATCATACACTTTAGCATGGTGGCGTCTAAAGGGAAGGAAGATAGAGTAAAAGAGTCACCAAAAAGTTTTAGGAACTTGTAAACTGTTCACAGGGTGAAGGATACACCCCTTCACGATCTATGAGATCACTAACTCCATAGTGGTCTGGAACCATGACTGGAAATTAGGGGATGAAGGTACAAATCCAACCTAAAAGAGATTAAAACTGCCCTAAATCTAGGCCTCTACTTTATTCCTCTCATATTCATATGCGCTTTCTGTCCAACATGCAATCAATATATTAATCCTAAACCCGTTTAATCTATGTTGGTTGAATATTAATGCACAAACAAATCTATTATTGGCGATCACTTGAATTTTAATCATATTAGCCTAAACAAGATTATTAATTATCTTATTAAGCGTGATTACAAGTACAAATTCCCTTTAATTCTGCATAAAAGGTGTGATCAAGCAATAACAATAATAATATCAAGCAACATAACAACAATCATCATCATCATGATAATATTAACAATAAAGCATAATAATGTTAGCAAGACCCTAGGCATGATACTAACAAGATTAATAACAAATCCTACCATGTCACTAAACATAAAGATTAAAGCTTTAGCCCTAACATGATACTAACATGATATCAGGAAGAAAATAAGAAGCAACCTAAACATGATACTAGAAAGCAATAAATAACATCCTAACATGATACTAGGAATTAATATAAAGTTATAAGCATGATTTCAGTATCAAAAGAATAATTAAAGTAATTACTTACTTTGATGCCTCGTATCTCTTTCTAATAATAAAATACACACGTTAGTAACTTCAATGAAAATAATAAATAATAAATCTAATCAAAGAATTGAAATAGGATTTGGGACCAAACCCTCAGAAATTATCAACCTTTCACGTCTAGGGTGAAGGCAACTTCGATCTTGGCTAGGTGTGTCTAGCACTTGTGAATGCGGAATTTTGTATTTGGGAAAGGTTTAGAAAAAGAGAGAAGAATAGGCCAATGCTTGAGAGAGTTAAGGATGGTTGAATCTTGATGATTTTAAGTGAATGAAAATGGGGAAATACGACCCTATTTATAACAGTCCGAAAACGATAGAATATAATCAGAATTTGAATCAGAATAAAACTGACCCCTATCACTAGCGATAGAGCCCAGCGCGAAACGACAAGCATCACGCATGGCGACAGGCTCTGTCGTTTGGCAACATCTTTGTCGTTTGGTGCTAATTAAAAGACAAAACGCACTTTTGCACGAAATCCTTTTTCTTAAGCAATTGAACTCCCTTTTTATCTATTTAAAATCAGATTTTGTCATAATTAAACACTTGTTTTATTTTTAATCAAATGCATTATTTCCTAAAAAGATAAATATCAATCTTAACTTCATTAGAACTCAAAATAATCTTCTAGATTATTCTAGAAAATTAGAATTAATCCTAATAATTTAAAGAATAATAATTAATGGGCCCTCCACTAGATCATCGGGCCATAAAACCATTTCAGACACAATTTAGTATTTGGACCACAACTTGCTCATTATTCATCGAAATTGGGCTTGTAATATATCATTGGAAAGCTCTTTTCAAGCTCGACCCAATTACACTATTATTGGAATCTTATCATGGAACAAGCTAAATTGGACTAGCTATTTTCATAAATAGAGTATATTTTCAAAAACAGAAGGAAAGATTTTTATTAAAATATCCGCATCGCAAGAATTTTCACACTTCCACTTCATTCGATAATCAAGCGATGTAAAAAGTTTTCATCACTGGGTTTGATTTTTGGGAGGACACATTTGGCTGTCTACAGTTACATTTGTAGTCATACTTCCAATCTTTTCTTTAACATTGTATGCGTAGATCTTGTGTTCGTTCTTTATTCCCTTTCGATCCGGAAATTGAAAGGACAATTACAATGTTGAGAGTTGCCAAACTTTCTCCAAGGCAAGAGAAGAGCACGTCATCATGGGAGATAACCTTAGAGTGGCATTGAAGGAGTTAGGAGTTCTCGGAGCCTATAGGTATGAGAGTGGGATTGCTCTACCTACAACACCAGTAACCAACTTTAAGATTAGACTAGCCATGATTTATTTGATATAGAGGTGTTAATATAGTGGTGCAAAGCATGGGAGTCCCCTTAATCATCTTATGGAGTTCGAGAAGTATTACCATACCATTAAGGTGAATTGGGTTTCTCGATCAAGAGTTTATTCGCCTTAAGCATTTCCCTTTTACTCTCATTGGACGTGCATTGGAGTGGTTAAACAAGGAGGTGAAACCAAACTCCTTAAGGACATGGGATGAAGTGACTAAGGAGTTTTTATCTCGGTTCTACCCACAAAAGAAGATGGCCGAAGCAAGAGCTCTCATTCAAAGATTCCAGCAAAAACCCAATGAAAGTCTTTATAAGGCATGGGAGAGGCTCTTATACCCCTAAAAGTTCAATAGGCATAAACTAGATGAACAATTTGGCAAATTTATAGTGATGCTTAGGCAACTTCATCTTACCTTTGCATTACCGATGTGATTGACCAAATGCCAAATTATGCAAAATTCCTTAAGGACATCTTGAGTGGAAAAGAACTTGTGATATGGCATAGACGTTTAGCTTGACCGAGAATTATAGTGTAATCATTATGAACAAGATGCTGCCCAAGTTGAAGAACCTCGGAAACTTTTCTATCCCTTGTGCTATCTATAAGATGCAAATTGATAATGCCTGGTATGACTTATGAGCTAGTGTTAGCCTTATGCCATATTCGTTTTATCAAAGACTTGAGTTAGGGCAACTTTCACCTACTAATATTACCTTGTAATTAGTTGATAGCTCAATTAAGATTCCAAAATGTAAGATAGAAGTTGTTCCTTTGAGGGTAGGAAAAATATTACCTTAGGTGCCATGAATGATGTTAAAAGTGATAAGATTTCTTTCAAGGTTGGAGAAGAAGTCATTGAATTTGATTTGAATAAAAGCATGAAATATCCTTTTTCTTCACATAAAAATTGCATGAGAGTTGAAATCTTGGATGATATTGTGAATTCTATGCATGAGCACTCATTTGCTCATTTCTAATGATCCACTTGAGTGTGTATTATTGAATAAGGAAAAGATAGATGAGCATGGCAAGGAAATGTCTTTCTTTGAAAGATTCATTGGTGAGAGCATGGAAGAGAAGTCAAGATGCATTGCAAGTGGCCTTAACCAAGGAAGGAAAAGGTGTTCCAATTTTAGAGCTCAAACCTCTACCATCACGCCTTAGGTATGAATTCTTAGGCCTCAATTATACTAATCCCGTCATTTTTAGCTCCTCCTTAAATGAGAATCAAGCTCAAGAGTTATGTGGTGTTTTGAGAAGGCACCAAGGTGTTTTGGGTTATGCAATTTATGACCTCAAAAGTATAAGCTCGACTTTATGTTCACACCATATCACTCTTGAGGAGGGCGCCTCATCTAGCATTGAAAGGTAATGAAAACTACACCCTCAAATGAGGTAGGTAGTTAAGAAGGAAATCACTAAGCATGAATCATATTCCTCATCTTTAGCTCTAGATGGGTTTCCCCATTCCATGTTGTCCCAAATAAAGGAGGTATGACCGTTGTAGAGAATGATAGAGGGGATCTCATTTCTACAAGGACAGTCACGGGGTAGTGAATGTGTATAGACTATCGAAGTCTAAACACATCTACAAAAAAGGATCATTTTCCCCTTCCCTTCATTGATCAAATGCTTAAAAGACTAACAAGGCACAAGTATTATTGTTTTCTTGATGGATATTCCGGATTTTTCCAAATTCCTATTCACCGGATGACTAAGAGAAAAAAAACTTTTACTTATCCATATGGAACTTTTTCCTATAGGAAAATACCATTTAGGCTTTGCAACGCCCCCTCCACTTTCCAACGATGTATGATGAGCATATTTGAAGATATGTTGGAAGAGGAAAGGGAGGTGTTCATGGATGATTTTTTGGTAAGTGGTGTTTCATTTGAAGCTTGCCTTGAGAATCTTGAGAAATATTTGGCTCGATGTGAGAAGGTTAATTTGGTTTTGAATTGGAAAAAATGTCATTTCATGGTTGAGGAAGTCATTGTCCTTGGTCACAAGATCTCTCACAAAGGAATAAAGGTTGACAAGTAAAAGATTGAAGTGATTGAAAAGCTTCCACCTCCAGTTAATGTGAAAGGAGTGAGATCTTTCTTAGGGCATGCCGGGTTCTATATAAGATTTATCAAGGATTTCTCCCTTATTGCAAAACCTATCAATAATCTTCTTCAAAAAGATTCCGAATTTGTATTTGATGATAGATGTTTGGAGGCTTTTAACAAGTTGAAAAACGCTTTGATCTCTACTCCCATTGTCCAGATGGGATTTGCCTTTTGAATTGATGTGCCATGCTAGTAACAAGGCTATTGGGGGAGTTCTAGGTCAAAGGGTGGATAAGAAGCTCCATGTCATCTACTACATGTAAAAAAAACCCTAATAGAGCTCAAAGGAACTACACAACAACGGAAAAGGAATTTATGGCAATTGTGAATGCTTTTGAAAAGTTCCGTTGTTACTTGTTGGGTTCTAAGACCATTGCCTTTACGAATCATGCAGCTCTAAAATACATATTTTCCAAAAAGAAATCCAAGCCAAGGTTGATCCGTTGGGTGCTCGAGCTCAAACCTTTGATATAGAGATTAGAGATAAAAAAAGGAGCGGAAAATGTTATGGCGGACCATCTTTATGGCCTTAAAGATTCCCAAATCCAAGATGATGGTTCTCCAATTGAGGATAGGACGGTTGATGACTCTTTGTATTCCATTAATATGAAGGAGCTTCCATGGTTTTCTAATTTGGTAAATGACAGGGTAAAGTCGTATCCCCAAATCAAAAGTAATTCCTAAATCCTCTAACTAATGTAGATAGGGAAGTAGGGTCGAATCCACAGAGAAATAGATCTTTTGAATTCTATTCCTAATTAACTAATATAATCTAGATTATGAGGTAACCAATATTTATATTTGAATAATAAACTAAACTACGGAGATCAAGAACAAGGAGAAAATAATATATAAAAGGATCTAGGGCATAGGTTCACCAATAAATAATATTACAGGGTTGAATATAATAATCATTCATCAATGCATAATTAATCAGATCATAAAGGGCTTTCGCTACGTATTACAATCACACAATTAAATTAACGGTATTAAATCTCATCTTACGAATCTCGACCTAACCATTTATAAATTAACTTGCCTATTGAAACTAGACCTAAACATCAATTCTCATCTGTCGAATCTCGAATAAATATTGTCAAACTCATGCATAAAAGATCAGGCCTAATCTAGTCACTGAGCATTAAATCAATCAATGGAAAATTAATCTAGCATTGATAATTAACAACAATAAATTACCCCTTCATATTATTTATGGATCCCCACAAACCCTAGAAAGGAAATTACTCACACATAATTAATATAAAGAGAATAATAGTATAAAAGTAATAAGGAAACAAAATAATAAAATCTTGATATGAAAAGAAAACTAAACTAATCTAAAGAAAAAGAAAACTAAAAAGTAAAAACTACCCCCTGGCAATACTACTACGTACTCCTATTTATAAACTACTTCACCGACATAACAAAATCAAGTGGGCCAAATAACAAGCCCACTATGATGAAGCGGAACAGCTCCCATCAAGCTCGCCTGATCGGGCCAGCTATCGCCCAACCGGGCCCTATCAATAAATCAGCCCAGCAGCTCTGATTTTCTTTGAGATTGGACTTCTTTTGCTTTGGGCCCAAAATCCTTAACTTGTTTGATCCATGGTACTAGCTTGTTCATTACTTGGACTTCTTCACCAATCGAGCCCTTAATCACCAAATTGGCCTTGGGCATCAAATATGCGGTCATAAGATACGATCAAACTCCAATATCTTTGTAGTGGTTTAATAAGCTCCGGAATTATCATAAATCTGCAAATTCCTACAAAATAATACCAACTCTACAAAAACACTAGAAAAAGTATATTAGTAATAAAAATAGCTCCGCAGAGTTCAAATAAGCACAAATATGACCGTGGGACGGGGAATAAAAAATATATAAAATAGACTGATCAAATCCCCCAAGCCAAACCTTTGCTTGTCCCTAAGCAAAGCAATGAATAAATAAATCAATATTTCACCCCCAAAATAATTTAAATCAATAAATACGATTCAAGGTAAATTTGACAAACATGTATTAAAGTCAACCAATCAAATCCATTTAACTACTAATCTTCCCTAACAATTGTCATATAGAGCAAACCACAAAGAGCATATAGAATTCAAGACTAGTGCTTACACACTCAACTCTCATGTATGTGGCGAGTAAAAGATGTACTCGATCGCTCTCCAACCAACCCCTTTATGTGAACAATGCCCTCCCAACTCACACTCTCGTGTATATAAAACAATGAACGCTCAAATTACTAGTCGACTCGAAATATGTCAAATCATAACTTGTATTGATAAACAACACTTTCACATTCATATAACTCTATGCGCAAAGGTCGGAAGGTCTTTAAAGCTTGTAATGTAAGGTTAGGGTAAAGGGTAGGATAAATTTGGGAATATGTGAGAGAAAAGCTATGATTGAAGGGAGCAAATCCTAATAAAACCTATGATCAAAATAAATAATGATCAACATCTCCAACACAACCAACTCTACAAAAGTTCACCAAACAATCCCATACATAACAACAATCCCAACACTTACATATTCACTCACAAAGTATGATAATAGTAAATAGAGTGAATTAAAACAAACTTTGTACTACTTTTTTTTTTCTTTTCTCTTTTTTTTTTCAAACTTGAACCTTTTTTTTCTTTTGAATTTTTTTCTTTTTTTTTTTTCTTGAGCAACCTTCAAATAGAACATTTGAAAATATGAAACAACTTTTTTACTTTCCTTTTCTTTTTTTTTTTCTTTTTTTTACCTCATATTGGAAATTTTAAACTTTGTAACACAAAACATCAATATTTTCCAATTTTAATATCAAAGAACAATCACTCTTCTTTTATTCCCACATTGTGCAAATGATATGCACACTACAACTCCCTCACCTCACCAACTAATAGCTCCCCCATACCAAGCTTGGGACTAGTAACCAATGGGGCTCATATAGTCTTGTAATGTGGCTAAATAAACAATAAAAGGGCACACGCAACAACATGGGTAACAAGAAGGGAACAAATGTATCTAATATCGTCTGAAGGCTTCCTAAGAAAATAAATGCTTTATTCCTCCTCAATGTGCATAATATTGAGCTATATAAACATTACTAATAGTTGCAAACCAATACTCAAATTCATTGATACACCAGGAACTAAAACACATTCCTAACCAAATCAAGTAGTCAATCACTATATTCACAAGTAGTTGGGCAAAATTGACTCATGTTAAGGTTTCAAGGCAATCAAATATCAAATCATGATCAACTTATCCTCAATATTTATCATCAATAACCAAGAATCAAAATAATTTCTAAAATATTTAATCAAGGGACACAGTGAAGCATGATTTATAATTCATAAGAATGTATTTTTGGATTTTTTATTTTTTAAGCAATAAAAATCTAAACTAAGGGAGAAATAAAAACTATACTAAGCACACCAAAAGGAAATAAATAAATAAATAAAATAAAATAAAAAGAGAGAGGGTGAAAGATATACCAAGCGCACACGAGAACCTCCCCCCAAGCTAAATTAGACAATGTCCTCATTGTCTTAAAAGGAAGCTAGTAGTCAAGGTGACTACTCTTCATCATCACCACATCAATGTCACCAAAGCCTCGAGGATTGCAATGCATCTCTTTGGAACAAAATTGGGTAAGAAAGAAACAAAGTGTTAGTGGGAAAAAGTTCAAATTTGAGTCAGGTGTACTATTCTGATCATAACTTTTGATATATAAATCATAATACAGTGATTATAATTTCATTGGAAACTAGACTTGAAGAGCTTTCCAACGTTAGGTCACACACAAAAATCAGATCAGAAACGCAAATGTTATGGCCTGTCGAAGTTGACAAAGTTTGCAGAGCTCGCCCGATCGGGCCCGTGCTACTGATTTGACGGGGCAGCTTGCTGCTGCTAATTGCCCCGGGATTCCTTAAGCCCTTTGATCTTTTCTCAACTTTTCTTGTATCGCTGCACAAAATCACACTCCCACAAATATAAGATATACTCTCCTCTACCTCTCTAAAACAAAACAAAAAGAAAACACACAAACAAATAAATAAATAAATAAATAAACTAAATAAAAAGCAACAAAATACAGGTTGCCTCCCGCAAAGCGCTAGTTTATCAAGGTCCGGCTCGACCATAATTCTTCTCTCAATCGGAAGAATTCAATGCCTTGAGTAACTTATCAAACGCTCTTGCAAACATTTCATTAAGCACTATATAGGGCTTAATAGCAAGCACATTTATCCCTACAAAGAAAAAGTTAGGAGCACATAAAGAGAACTCAAGTTAGAAGGAAAAATCAAAAGAGAGAGATGAAAATACACCACAACCTTCTACTTCCTCCGTTAAAAATTTAGAATTAATAGAACAAACATGGAGGTAGTCATTGTCTTTATCATCCAAAAATGACTTGAAAATTCCACCCTTACGAATAACCTCATTATCAACAAAGGAATTTTCAACCACCGTTTCTACAACTAATGATTTTTCAATCACCGATTCGTCAACCAATGATTTTTCAACCACAAATTTAAATTCTATAACCTATGGTTCTTCATCCTCAATAACATTCATATTATTATAGTGTCCATAGACTTTTTCATCAAGAGCCTTTCAATAACTTTCATTAGCAACTAATCGTTTCCGAATATGATCATATGTATATGGAAAGACTCTAAAATCATCCGGAGCACGCACAAAAAACTCACTATAAGGGCATTTAGGATTTTCATGACAAAGATGTTGACAACTACAGTAATTAGGTGCTGCATAAAAATTATATAATTCTTGTCGTGGCGTAAGCATGGATATTTTCAACTCATAAAAAAAATTAAAAATTAAAAGACCGAAGAAAATGGCGTAAAAAATGGCCTTTTTACCTTGCATGTGGGGAGTTTTAACTTGCATGTGGTGTAAGCATGAATATGATCATATGTATATAATTCTTGTAGTGGCGTAAAAAATGGATATTTTACCTTGCATGTGGGGAGTTTTTGCCTTCATTCTCCAAGAATCAAAGAAAGAAGCTCAAGAGAGTGGCTAGGCACTATTTGTGGGATTATCTCATTTTGTACAAACAAGGAGTTGATGGCTTGCTAAGGTATTGTGTTCCAAATGAGGAGGTGCCAAGTGTTTTGAAGATGTGCCACTCGGATCCTAGTGGTGGTCATATGAGTGTTTTCAAAACCGTCACTAAGATTCTTCAAAGTGGTTTGGGGTGGCCTCATCTCTTCAGGGATACATGGGATTTTGTCAAGTCATGTGATAGAGGTCAACGTACCGGAAACACATCAAAACACAATGAAATGCCTCAACAACCTATCCTTCAATTAGAAGTATTTTATGTGTGAGGAATTAATTTCATGGGACCGTTTCCTTCTTCTTATGGGAACCAATACATTCATGTGGCGGTGGATTATGAGTCAATATGGGTTGAGGACATTGCCTCCCCAATAAATGATCACAAGGTGGTGATGAAAATATTCAAAAAGATCATTTTCCCAAGCTTCGGTGTTCCCAAGACGGTGATTAGTCACAATGGCTCACATTTTGTGCAAAATTCCTTTAGAAAGATGTTGAAAAAGCATGGGGTTCATCAACGTTTTGACCTTCCTTATAACCCTCAATCAAGGTAATTCTTGATGATTGCTTTTGGGCTTATTGAACGACTTTAAAGACTCTTATCGGCACCAATGTGTAGGGAATATTTCAAGCATTACCCCAAACTTGAACCCCATTGTGATCATAAACTTAAGCATGGTGGCGTCTAAAGGGAAGGAAGCTAGAGCAAAAGAGTCGCCAACAAGTTTTAGGAACTTGTAAATCGTTCACAGGGTGAAGGTTACACCCCTTAACGATCCAGGAGATCGTCAACTCCAATAGGTCTGGAACCATGACTGGTGTTCGGGGATGATGGTACAAATCCAACCTAAAAGGGATAGAACCAGCCCTAATAATAGGCCTCTACTTTATTCTGATCGTATTCATGTGCGCTTTCTTACTAACATGCAATCAATAGGTTTACCCTAAACTTGTTTAATCTATATTGGTTGAATATTAATGCACAAATAAAACTATTATTGGCGATCACTTGAATTATAATCCAATTAACCCTAAACAAGATTATTAATTATCTTATTAAGCTTGATTACAAGTATCAATTCCCTTTAAACATGCATAAAAGGCGTGATCAAACAATAACAACAAATATAATCAAGCAACATAATAATAACAATAATCATAACAATAATAATCATTATCCAAATCGTAATCATGAAATTATAATCATAAATCATGTTAAAGCATAATAGCAAGATCCTAGGCATGATACTGACAAGATTAATAACAAACCCTAGCATGTCACTAAACAATAAAGATCAAATATATAGACCCCTAACATGATATAACATGAATATTAGGAAAGGAATAGGAAGAATCATAAATAAGCATATTTGATATTAGAATTTTTAGTTATTACCCTAAACATCATACTAAGAAAAGCATCCTAAAATGTAACTAGGAATCAAAATAACAACCTAAGCCTGATTTCTATATCATAATAACAATAAATCAATTAAATTACTTACTTGGATGCCTCGTATCTCTTTCTAATAACAAAATACACACGTTAGTAACTTCAAGGAAAATATAAAATCAAAGAATTAAATTAAATAATTGAAATAGAGACTTAAGAAAGTTTAGACTAGATTTGGGACCAAACCATCAGAAATATCAAACCTTTCACATCTTGGGTGAAGGCAACTTCGAATTATGCTAGGTGTGTCTAGGTCTTGTTAATGCGGAATTTTGTTTATGAAAAGGTTGGTTTAGAAAGAGAGAGAGAGAGAATCAAGAAATTCTTGATGAGAGTTGGTCAGAGAGAGAATTCCTAAGAATTCATGAGATTAATTGAAAATGGAGGTTTAAGGACGCTATTTATAGAGGAAATCAGCCGGATATGATAAAAAAACAAATCAGAGTTTCAAAAAGAATAAAACACGACTGCAGCGCCAAACACGCGCCTGTTGCCAGACGTTGCGCGTGTAGCCTGACGCCAGGTCTGTCGCCAGGCGATAGAGCTGTCGTATGGCGCTAGAAATAATTTTCCACATGTTTTCTTATTTTGATAAAATTTAAGCGTACGAGAGGGTAAAATCGTATTTTCCTTAAAAACACTTCTTTTATACTGATTAAAACTCTTAAAAGTCAACAAAAGTCAATTTATCAATGCTAATTAAATTAGGATTCAAAAGAAACTTCTAAAAGACTATAATCAATCCTAATCATATTAGGAATGATAAATCAATAATAGGCCCTCCTCTAGATCATTGGGCCGCTTATAAAGATCCAACCGGGCCCAGTTTAGTAGTTTGGCTATAAATTCCTCATTATTCATCGGAATTGGACTTATAATATATCGTTGGAAAGCTCATTTCTAACCCAACTCAACTACACTATTATTGGACCCTTACCATGGACCAAACCAAACTAGATTGGCTGTTTTTTTAAAATAGGTTTTAAAAAATAGAGAGAAAGAAAATAATAAAACTAACCGCAACACTAGACTTTCCACACTTTCACTTCATTCGATAATGATTCAACATGAAAGATACTCATCACTGGGTTTGGTTTTGGGGAGACACAAATCGGTGTCTACAGAAGCCCCCACTTTGACTGAGTTTGGAGAAACGCAAGTTTCGAAAACAAAAGTCAAAGTAGCGATAGGGACGGAGAATGATTCAGAACGTTCTGTGATCCTAAATCATTCTTGTAACGCCGGTACCTACAAACTAGCATTAGTTAAACAGATAAGAGAGTTAAGAAACGCGTATCTTGCACCGTCGAGCACACGTCTCTGAAAGTAACCGATTTGTTACTGTTGTTGATAACCTTCCATAAGCTAGGGAATGCCATCCTGCTATTTTGATGTTCACTCGTCTCTGAACAATAGAGATTTTTCCTTGAATCATAGTGAAAACCTTCCTAATCATAGAAAAAGTCGCCGAAGACCGCCTCATCACGAACCGCTCTTCTCAAATTTCGGTGACAACCTCCACAATCTTTGCGAATGCCGTCAAAGACCGCCCATCTCGTGTTATCTTCACAAATTTTAGTGACAACCTCCACAATCTTAGCGAATGCTGCGAAGACCGCCCATCTCGTGCTATCTTCTCAAATCTCGGTGACAACTTCCATAATCTTAGCGAACGTTGTCGAAGACCGCCCATCTCGTGCTATCTTCTCAAATCTTGGTGACAACCTCCGCAATCTTAGCGGAAGCTATCAAAGACCGCTTCATCTTGAATCGTTCTTTTCTCAAATCAAATAATAACCTCCTCAATCATAGTGAAAGTTATCTAAGGTCGCTTCATCTTTAACCATCCTTCTCAAATCTAAGCGACAAACTTTTTTTTAATCTTAAAGACTCCTTGTGGAAGGCTTCGTCATCTTAAATCTTCAAATCAACCCTTCCATCTTTGGAAAATCTTTTTCAAGAACCATATCTGCGATTCTTAAAAGCTTCAAATTGATTTGTGAAAATCTTCCATCCTAGGAATTCTTTGTGAGCCATTATGTCAGTGCTTTTACTGTTTGTTAACCATTATGTTAGTGCCTTTGCTATGAGCCAATGTTTAGGTACTTTAAGCTAAGTGAGACGATCTTTTATCAGGTCGATCACTTTATGTGATTGTAATCAAGCCGACTACTTAATCATGTCAAATTTCTTATAGGGGCTAACTCGCGTACCAAAGAACCCAAAATTGCTGCACTAGATCCGTATAATCTAATATGGGGGCCACGCATTATGTCGCTGCACCAGCGCCTGCTAGAAGGTTCTGGCGCCGCACTTTGCTTCTGTCGCTAGGTGACAGATGTTGTCGCCAGGCGACAACCTTGTCGTATGGCACTGGAGTCGGGTCTTCCCTGTTTTTCCCTTGCTGCTGCTATTCGTTGCTCGTTTTTTGCACCGAACTTTGAACTTGGTCGTTTCCTTTCAACCAAATCCGCTCAAATCTTTTGTAAATTAAAGCTCTTTTACTCAAACTCTTCTTAGCTTGGAAGTCTCATGCGATGTATTCGCGATTCTTCGAAAAATTTCGAGGATGTTCTTACTTGCTGGGGTGCACCTGCATTTATATATTTAACTATAGGACTTCGCTCATTTCTTTAATAATCTTAGGGTTGACCTAAGGCTTAGTGTTTCTTGACTCATTGACTCAACACGACTCAAGATATAAACTTGATTCAATGATGATTCACTTCATGTTACTCATGTGTGCATAGTGTTGACTCAATGTGATAACACGACATGACTCAATGTGTACATGACTCGTGTGTGCGTTGTAATGTGATCATGCAACTCGAAAATGCAAAAAAGCAAGATGCATGTTGAATGAGCTTAGTCAAATGTCATTTGATACTATCTCTAAAGGTGCAAGGATTAATTTATCATAAGCTATCTTTGATGATAATATTTAGGTAACTTAGGCACGGAGGCTAAGTACTTCATACTTTGTGGTGCAACGATGAGTTATGAGTGATTTTGTTACGACGAAGTATGCTTCAATGTTGTATTAAGATTTCATGACAAAGGGTTCCTAAGGGAAGGACTATTTGGTAATGTATTCGTGAAGTGTGTGAAAGTGACACTAATGTTAGGCTGCAAGAGCTAACTGTGAGGAAAGATATTTTGAAAAGAGTCAAATGGTGGTGACTCTTAGGCTAGGTAGGCTAGCAATGTAGGGATCAAGCCCTCAAGTCTAGCTCTAAATGGATAAGGATGAGCATAGGGGATCCTTTGATATGATCATGGTGTGAGTGTGTGAATGTGAATATGAATGTATTTTTATTACGGGCGCACCTAGATGTGAGGTTTCCTACGTATCCTTTAGGAATCGGGCCGAACGTAGCTCTAGCCGAACCTCGCACAAGTATGTGTATACCTCAAAAAGGTCTTTTAAAGGGTTGTAACGTGGTTAGGCTAAAGGTTGAAGAAGAAGGGGATAAAAGGCTCCAGACCCTAGATAAGCCCCCAAGGTGTGCAACTTTGCTTTTGAAACTTTATAATTTTATGCTTGAGTTTTCTCACTTTTGAGCTCTTTATGTTTTTATTTTTGCTCTCTTTTTTTTTTCTTTTGCATTTTTTTTTTATTTTGAACCCTTTTTTATAATTGTGGGCGATCCCGATCAAGCGGTCTATCACTCACTTTGCATTCATGTTTCTCAGGCACGGTACCGAGAACTCGATAAGGAACGCAATTCGAGACGTGTTCTTATCAAAGATATTTTCAAATAAGACATTGGAACACTTGCCCTTTGTTTCACTTTTTTTTTCTTATTTTAATCTTTTGAAGTCACTCAAGCTTTTTATGAAATTGAAAATTGCATAAGTTGCACACCATCCCATCCCAAGGTTAAGTAGATGCAGGTTGAAGAGGGAAAAGTCTATCGTTAGACGAGGCTCAAAGTGGTTTATCAAAAAAAGATTGTATAGTCGAAGGGTGAAAGGTAATATGGTGTGGCTACAAGGGGTGCCTCTAATCATGGGTATACCTGAGTTGATAAATTATCATCAATCTCAAATATGATATTATTTATCCTTTAATTGTCGATTTGGTTTTTATTCATAATTTTTATTAAAGGAGAAGAAATAATGATCCTACAAGATAAATCTAAGGAGAATAAAAAGATGCCTATGCTAGACTTATTGGGGAAAGGGGTAAATAAAAGGAGAAGAAAAAGGAGGTCACGAAATCTTGTCGTTGAAGCTCGCCTCTTGTCTTGTGTCGTTTGCTTTATCATCACTCAATCTTCTTGCTAGTTGGAGGCATGGGAAGCTTGTCATCATCGATCAATATTGGATAGCCTCCTTTATCTTCCAACAGCTCTTAGTAGTATGACCCCTACCTTGATGATATTTGCAATGTGCATCTGAATTCCAACTAGGCAATTTCTTTTCACGTGTGGGATCTTGAATAAGTCCAATGGGAGTAATGAGTCCCTTAGCATGGAGTCGATCGAAGGCAGTATCGTAGCTCATCCCAATGGGGGTGAATTCTTTCCTTAGTTGTTTCTTAGATCCTTGGTTATCCATGGCTAGGACTTCACTGAGATCAAAGGTACTAACATTGTTACTAGAGTTGGCGTTTTCGGAAGAAGAAGGATTGTCGTTCTTCTTTCCTTTCCAGACACTGTGGTTATTTTTATTAATAGCTTTTTTATTTGCGAGGTCATCTTTGATCTCGATGCCTATGTCATAGATGGCCTTGAAAGTATTCAAGTTGTGTTGATACTTCAAATGCTTCGAATAATTCTCTTGGAGATTCTTGATAAACATCCCCACAGACTCTCTTTCGGTGGGCACCTCAATAAACTTAGTGAAAGTTTCCCTCCACTTATTGAACAAAGAAGTAAAGCCTTCATTCTCTTTTTGTCTTAGCATCTCAAGTTGTCTATAATCGGTTTTGACTTGAATATTGCATTTATACCTATCAATGAAAGCGTTTACAATAGCATCCCAAGTAGAAGTTTTCTCTTTATCAAGAGAAAAGAACCATTGTTGACAAACGGTTTCAAGAGACAAAGAAAACAGGAATGAAAGACTTTCCTATCAATCCCCTTAATGTTCATTATAGTTTCAAAGGCTCTTAAGTGAAGATAAGGATTATCTGTTGTCTTGAATTTAGGGATGTCAGTGGCATTATTGAACTTCTGCGGAAGAAGCTCTTTGTCCACCGAGACCCCTTGTGAACTAATGCCCTGAAACTTGTAGTCTCTAGATAGCTTTCTTAAGATTTCTTGCATGAGGTCCATTTGTTGTTGCTTCACAGGGTCATTAATTTGAATGGTTGAAGCATTCAATACTTCAGTTACGTTAGTTAATTAATTCCTAAGTTCGTTGAATTCTTCCTAAGTTGCCATTATCTTATTAGCTTTTCTTTTCCGACTAACTGGTTTATCAAAAAGTTGGACTTGAATAAAGAGGTTACCCTTGATTAATCGCCCTTCTATCCTTGACCAAGTACTGTGGAAAGGGAAATTAGGGATATTGACTGTTAATTATTTAATTCAAACTCTATTCAACATGGAAGGATGGAAGAAGGTAGGAAGAATGAAGGTTTTGATATAAAGGAATTATGTAGATGGGAAGATATAGAAGAATTTGGGAATAACGAGGACCCCAACTCAAATGACAGAAAAAACCGTCTCATGCATGAACCTAAGACATGGTCATGGTGTGATCTCACGTATGAAGTGTGTGCTAAGACTAATGCGTGTAGTGAGTGTAGGTGACATGTTAAGACTCTTGTGCGAGACCATGTGGCTAGAATGTGACTAGAATCAATTAAGGACTTAACAAAGGTACTGTTACAATAAAATAATTAAATTAATTAGAAAACTGTTTAATTAGACTCATAGTGATGACTCGAGCAAAATACCGAACTGTCGCCAAAGCAACAGGACTGTCGCCGCACTTTGTAGTGCAGCGCCAAGCGACAGAGTTGTTGCCAGGCATTGCACAAAATAGTGTGGCGCTGCAGTCCAAATCGTGGCGCCATTGTTGGAGCGTTAATCTGGGACTACATTAATTATTTTACTCTTTGGGACATGCCTAAAGTGGTACTAAGTCAATTCTGATTAAATTATTAGACTTTATTTACTCAAATTAATTAATTAATTAATTAATTAGGCAAAGTCCTTTTAGTCATTAATCAGTTTATTTTTGTCTTAAACACAAGTCAAACAAACAGTTAGGAAAAAACACATAAAGTATGCACAACAAATAATGCACTATTAGGCAAGTAGGCACAATATGATGGAATGAGATTGCAACCTAACCATGGCTCTAGTTCTCTAAAGTTTAGGATATGGGTTATCAAAGAGGGTCCATGGTTAATTGTCCAGATGCACCGCGCGGAAGCCTTACCTTTTGAAGGGTTGGCGCGAGTGGATGGGACACCGCGAGTTAAAAACTCGCTTCCATGGTTTGGTGAATTTAACATTCTCGGATGTAGAACACATATGGATTTCAGAAAAGTGAGAAAAACTCAATCAGGAAGTAGGATCGAGCAAACAGTGCTAAAAACTTAGAACGCATATTTCTAGCCCGGTATTGGAAGAACTTGGCGCCAGCGAACAAAGGCCGTCGCCGAAATTTGGTTCTGTCGCCTAGCGACAGAGTCTAATCCTCGGCGACATACTCTATTTTATGACGCCAATTCCTACATGCCTCAGCAGCTTTCTGTGCTCGATAAATTTCCCAATTTCGCGCAGCATTATTTCAATCCTAGTTGTGAAAGATATTCCTCAAATTTCCTACGTGTAAAAATCCTATGTTTTAACTCATTACGGATGGTCTTTCCAATGAGATCTTTTTTATATATATGACAATAATGTTAATCAAAATTACGCACATGAAATACTTAGAACTTTTCGAGTCTCATCCACTCATTCTAAATCATTGCTGAAATAAATTTCAGGAATTAAAATAAAAATCCTCCCCAGTGGAGTCTCCAAAAACTGTAAGGAATATTTCAAGCATTACCCCAAACTTGAACCCCAATGTGATCATACACTTAAGCATGGTGGCGTCCAAAGGAAAGTAAGCTAGAGCAAAAGAGTCGCCAACAAGTTTTAGGAACTTGTAAACCGTTCACAGGGTGAAGGTTACACCCCTTAACGATCCATGAGATCGTCAGTTCCAATAGGTCTGGAACCATGACTGGTGTTCGGGGATGAAGTTACAAATCCAACCTAAAAGAGATTAAACCTGCCCTAATAATAGGCCTGTACTTTATTCTAATCGTATTCATGTGCGCTTTTTGACTAACATACAATCAATAGGTTTACCCTAAACCTGTTTAAGCTATGTTGGTTGAATATTAATGCACAAATAAAACTATTATTGGCGATCACTTGAATTATTAATAAATTAACCCTAAACAAGATTATTAATTATCTTATTAAGCGTGATTACAAGTATCAATTCCCTTTAAACATGCATAAAAGGCGTGATCAAGCAATAACAATAAATATAATCAAGCAACATAATAATAACGATAATCTTAACAATAATAATCATTATCCAAATCATAATCATGAAATTATAATCATAAATCATGTTAAAGCATAATAGCAAGATCCTAGGCATGATACTAACAAGATTAATAAAAAAACTCTAGCATGTCACTTAACAATAAAGATCAAATATATAGCCCTAACATGATACTAACATGAATATTAGGAAAGGAATAGGAAGCATCATAAATAAGCATATTTGATATTAGAACTTTTATTTATTATCCTAAACATCATACTATGAAAAGCATCCTAACATGATACTAGGAATCAAAATAACAACCTTAGCATGATTTCTATATCATAATAACAATAAATCAATTAATGTACTTACTTGGATGCCTAGTATTTCTTTCTAATAACAAAATACACACGTTAGTAACTTAAAGGAAAATATAAAATCAAAGAATTAAATTAAATAATTGAAATAGAGACTTAAGAAAGTTTAGACTAGATTTGGGACCAAACCCAGAGAAATATCAACCTTTTCACGTCTAGGGCGAAGGCAACTTCGAATTATGCTAGGTGTGTCTAGATCTTGTGAATGCGGAATTTTGTTTGTGAAAACGTTGGTTTAGAAAGAGAGAGAGAGAATCAAGAAATTCTTGATGAGAGGTTGTCAGAGAGAGAATTCCTAAGAATTCATGAGAATTATTGAAAATGGAGGTTTAACGACACTATTTATAGAGAAAATCAGTCGGATATGATAAAAAAAAAACAGAGTTTCAAAAAGAATAAAACACGAATGTGGCGCCAAACGCGCACCTATCGACAGACGACAGATCTGTCGCTAGACGCTGCCCGTGCCACCAGACGCCAGGTCTGTCGCCAGGTAACAGAGTTGTCGTATGGCGCTAGAAATAATTTTCCACGCGTTTTCTTATTTTGATAAAATTTAAGCGTACGAGAGGGTAAAATCGTATTTTCCTTAAAAACACTTCTTTTATTCTGATTAAAACTCTTAAAAGTCAACTGAAGTCAATTTATCAATTCTAATTAAATTAGGATTCAAAAGAAACTTCTAGAAGATTCTAGAAAACTATAATCAATCCTAATCACATTAGGAATGATAAATCAATAGTAGGCCCTCCTCTAGATTATTGGGGCGCATATAATGATCAAACCGGGCCTAGTTTAGTAATTTGGCCATAACTTCCTCATTATTCATCATAATTGGGCTTATAATATATCGTTGGAAAGCTCTTTTCGAACCCAACCCAACTATACTATTTTTGGACCCTTGCCATGGACCAAATTAAACTGGATTAGATGTTTTCTTTGAATAGGTTTTCAAAAACAGAGAGAAAGAAAATAATAAAACTAACCGCAACACTACACTTTCAACACTTTCCCTTCATTCGATTATGATTCAACGTGAAAGGTAATCATCACTGGGTTTGGTTTTGGGGAAACACAAATGGGTGTCTACACACTGCATATAGTCTTGTCTATTGCAAATCTTTCCATCTTTTGGTGGAACTTGAGCACCGTGCCCGTTAGACAATCAAGAAGATCAATTTGGATTTAGCAAGTGCGGGAGAGTAAAGGTGGCTAGATCTTAATGAATTAGAGGAGCTTAAATTTGATGCATATCATTGTGCTAGCATTTACAAGGCGCATTCTAAGGAAGCTCATGACAAGCTTATCGAGAAAAAGGAGTTTAATGTTGGTGCAAGGTCCTCCTCTATAATTCCAGGATGAAATTGTTCCACGAAAAACTCATGTCGAGATGGAGTGGTCCTTTCATGGTGCAAGAATTTTTTCTTAATAGAGTTAGGGAAATTTCTTTAATGGATTCATCAGCTTATTTCAAAGTCAATGATCATCGGCTCAAGAAGTATTTCGATGGTGTTTTTATTGGCCTTGTTCATAGAATGACTCTTTATGATCCACCTTGAGAAGGGTGGAGAACGTCAAGCTAATTACGTTAAACAAGCGCTTCTCGGGAAGCAACTCGACTTTTGAACCTTCTTTCCATTTTTCATTTGATTTTATCTTTCTTCTTGATGCTTATGGACTAACCAATTTTCTTTGTTTGTTATGATTTTTATTAGTTTTTATATGATAAAGATTAGTTTTCCAACAATCTTGGTAACAAATTTTTAAGATGAAGTGTTCTTATGCTTATTGGAAGTTTTGAGTAAGAATTGACCTTTGGTGTGTACAAGATGGCGGGTTCATGAATTATGGATGTTGAACCCATTGTCCAGGGGTTTAGAAACTGCCTGTGTCCATGGTTATCATCATCATAGGTATTCTGCGCACTGATGTGCGCACCAAAATTGCAAAGGACATGAGCAACCCAGAGTTGCACGGTCACGCGCGCAGGGGGTGGTGCGGGCAAGCAGACCCATGGCGCGGGCACGCTAGTCTACTATGTTCCCCCTTAAACACTTCCATATCTTTTCTCTCTATCTTCTTTCATTTTGCTTCATTTTTCATTGTGGTGTTCACGCATTTTCTCTATTTTTGCCTCTATATTTCATTATCAAATCATCATTGTTCATTTTCCTTGGTTAATAATCATTTCAAATACTTAATTTTATGTTTTGTAATTGATTTTCTCTCTCCAAAAGTTGGGAATTTAGGTGTTATTGATTGGGGTTTTGGAACTTGCAAGTTTGGGATTGTTTGCTAGTAGTTGTGCTTTCTACTTCATTTCATTTGAATTAAACACTCATTCAAGGTATGAATTATCTATTTCATTTGATTTTCATGATAAATTTCACACTTTGTATTGTGTTGTTAGATTTGAATGTTATGGAGTATGCTCTAATGGTGTTTCTACTTTGCCTATTTCATGTCCCCAAATTTTGTATTCATGATGATTATTGGTGAATATATGACCTTGTGATGCTATGGATTTTCTTGATTGTTCTAGTATTTTGTTACCACCATTGTTGGTCTTTACCCTCTTTGAAATGGTCATAGATGCTTGTAGAATGTTGTTGCTCACCCTTTATTCTCAAATAGCTTGTGAATCATTGCTTAAATTGTGGTTTGAATGTGCTTAAATACTTGTTATGAGCAAATTTATTCATTCTATTTCAATGATTGATTGTGGATTCATCCATTTTGGTTATGCAACTTGTTGTGAGCACCATATCTTTCTTGCCTTTGAAATATTGTATTGGTTTATTTGTGTAGATGACTCCCCTTCAACATCCTAAATGAGCCATGGATCTAGTTCCCGTGAGGTGAGTGAAACTTACGAAAAAGAGTTCACAAAAAAGCGGCCATTGGGAGAACTTTCTCTGGCTTTCCTCCCGGAAACTTCTATCTACAAGGTTTTATGATAGATCAACGACTACAAATCTTGGTATAGATGAGGATGTGAGGTGTTTGACCCGGAATCTAGGTTTGGAGGATTTCATTGGCTTAAGTGCTCCAATTTACGCCCATCTCATTTTTTAGTTCCTCTCCTCTCTCAAGGTACATGAAGAGAAAGAGGGTGGTGAGCTTGTTCGTACATTGAAGTTCCAGATGTTTAACAATGACCACTCTATCCCACTTTCCTACCTTAGTGAAATTATAAAATTTCCCATCCCTTTGGAAGATTCCGAGTATATCTGCCCGACCTTTGAGGAGTTGCAAAACAATCATGGTTATAATGAGGGTCGTTAGTGGAGGCATATTTCGGTCGAAGGATCATATCAACCTCAATATTCCAAGGCGGCTTCAATCATTCATCCGGCTTTGAGGTACTTCAATTGGTTACTTACCTATGCATTCTTCTCGGAGGAATCCCTTGATGTCATCTCTAGGGAGGAGCTTAGTTGGTCAAGGTTGGCGGATCAACCATTTGAAGAGATCGAGGTTATTGATTTTTGGATTCAATTTCTTTATTGGTTTGTTAATATTCGTGATGATGTATTTCTTTCTAGAAGCATCCAATTAGGTGGTTTGATCACCATCATTGATCTTTTCAACAAGAAGTATGAGAAGATGATCTTGTGTCTTGAGCCCATTTGGGACCTTCAAAAGAAGTCCCTATCCTATCTCCTCAACACATATTCTCTGATCAACCAAAATTTTTTGCAATGGATTTATAAAGTGGATTTGTTCATTTGGAAGGTTTCTATTTCTACCGATTGGTGCCCTATCCCACATCCGGAGGCCACTGCTCGGTGCTTAGGTACTCTTCTTCCTTGGCAACCTAGCAGATAGCCTATTCATTCTTCTCTTAAGCAAACTCCTCCGCCCAATCTTTGCATCAACCTATGTACTCCCGTTCTTACTCTCCCTCATGACTTACCCCCAGTGTCCCGGGGAGGTACTCCTATGATCTCTTCCTCTCCATCGTCTACTTCTTAATGTAGTTTGTATATTTTGCATGCAAAAATTGATTCCATTGCCAATATGTTGAATTCTTCCTCTTTGAAAAAATGACTTTGTGCTAGGATATGACTATCATGCAAGAAAAATATATGACTTGCATGAGAGGAGAGCAGTCTAACAAGGACCCGTACCCCAATGGACCCCATTTGATCTGGACCAAAGGCCTTCGTGGTGCTACCCTTTTTGGGAGGGGCCCCATGTGCCCCTAATGAAATTAGAGGGACCAATCCAACTTCCTATGATTATAAGAGGCTCGGAGGTTGTTATTTTACCTATGACCCGGCTAACCCAAACGGCCAAACCATTTCTCTGATTACGAAACCTTTGGTCGATGGGGGCTATCGGGTGAGCCAACTCTTGATGATTGGTCTCACTATTTTCCTAGGGATAAGGCTTAGAGGGAGAGTAGGTTGAGAGGTAAAGGCCCGATGGTGGTTAATGTTGTTGTTAGCCAAGTATTTTTAGAGTTTAGTAAGGGGAGTACCCATTCTACCCCATACCATAAGGCCGAGTGATACCACATTGGCTACCCTCCCTTTTATACTTGTTTTGCATTGATGTTGTTTTTTTTCCTACTTTTTGCTAGGTTTTAGCTTGGGGGAGGGGAGGAGGGAAAGGGTAGCTCACATTAGGCTTGGGGGAGTATTTTTATGATTTCTTGTGTTTCTTTGGTCTCTTATTTGCTTCTATGGTTCATTGTGAATTTGTCTTTGAGTTTCTGTCTTATTTATGCTGATGATTTCTGTCTGATGATACTGATTATACTATTTTGGGATGATGATGATATGATATTAATATGTTGTTGGTCGTTGTTTTTCCTGCTAATTGATTGTTTTTCTGGTTGGATGAGTTTTTCCTCTGCCATTTCATTCTGTTTCTCTGATTCTATGATCATTTCTATCCCAACATAGATATTTCAAGTTTTTGTTTGGAAGTTACTAACAATTTTTCTTTGTATATAGTATTTTATTTCTCATTTGGCGTATTATCCTTGCTTTTGCTTTTGGAGCATCGTGATGGTTTATGCTTCTTCTTATTTCTCTTCATTAGCATTGCTTGGAGTACCTGGTGAGATCTTTCTATTTCTTCTTTCCTTTTTTTTCTTTCTTGTTTGTTTGGAATAGGTTTAGTATAGAAAGATTTGATTGTTCGAGAATGCTTGCCTTGTAACACGTACCATAGAGTGTTTGGGGTCATTGGCAATGTTGTCAAATGACCACTTGTATGTTGATTAGGTTTTACATGTCTTGCATGCATTCTTTCACATTTCTTTCTCTTTTCCTTTTATTTTCTTTCTCTTATTTTTTCCCTTTTGTTTTTTAATTTTCATTCACAAAATGGAAAAGACAAAAAGATTTTGAGGCTTTGTTTTCATCTTTTTAGTTGTTTAGCTTTTGCATTTGGACATAATACCATCCGAGCCTTTGCATTTGAATGAATAGTTTCCTATGTCGTATCGACGTGCATGTTTTGAGAGTATCTTTGGTTGATTCTAGGATAGGGTATGCTAAGGTAGTGGTTTAGACCATTTGGGGCCTTGTAGCTGGATTCCATTGGTTTGTGGTGCGAAGGAGTTTCTCCCTTTAGTGAATTTGAATTTAATAGTGAGTTTTTGCTACATCCATGTGAGGTTTTATTTCTTCTTGCTTTCAACATATTTTGCATGAGCGGCGTCGATCCTTGACTATTGCTTTCCTTATCTAGAATTTGACTCTTATCTCCCAAGATCGCGACCGAGCCATTAGGAAGGACAAAGGCATCTTTTTGGGGTGGTAATTTTTACTTTTCTAGGATAGTTTTCTTTTCTTTGTTTTGGATTTACATTTGCCTTCTTGCTAGCCATTTGAGCCATATACCTTTCTTTTCAAGCCACATCTTTAGCTTTTGAGCCTTTTGTTCCATTCTTGTTTCCATCTTTGGTTTTTGTGAAGCATTTGGTCTCTATTGTTTGAGTAGCCTTAAATATCTTTCTTTTCCAGTTTTTTTGAGGAACCATTGTGATCCTCACTAAAGGTGGATTTGAAGCTAGTTGGAAGAACATGGTAAGATTGTTTGGGATGAAGGTGAATTGTGTCTCATTAGTTCTCTATGCTTATCATATCTTATGTTTCAATCAACCTTGGATATATTGGAACATGCATACCCTTGTTGTATAGAAAGTTTTTTATTCACTTGCATTTGATCATTTTTAAAAGTCTATTTCCAAAGCTATTTGTTTGAATTTTCCATTTTGATTTTCCTATCTTTTCAATGGTTTGCCTCATTTTTACACTCAAGAGTTATGGGTCCAACTCTTAGGATACCTTACGTACAAGACCTCACTCGTCCTCATTGGCGATTTTGGGGTTTAAAGGACTTGTTTTGGCTAAAAACAACCGTGATTCCTACGAAAGTGAGTCTTAGTGTACATTCTGATTTTTTTCTTCCCGTTTCTTAGTTTGAATAAATTTTTCATCCTTTTTCTTCTTGCTTTTGTTTTGCTCGAGGACGAGCAAAAGTCTAGCTTGGGGGAGTTTGATGAGTGTCATTTATGGCACTCATTTAGCCTATTTTAGGATGAATTTTCGTTGTTTTTATGTCTCTTTTATCTCCTTTCTTCAGTTTTATTGGATATTTCTCTACCTTGTGTTTTCTTTAGTTGCTTTCTCATTTTCTTTCATTTCTTGGTTTATTTTGCTTTTTCGCTTTTTTTTTGTTTGCCTTTTTTGAATTTCAGGAATTGGTGATGTCTAAGGATCCAAATGACCTTCTCTCGAAGCAAAGGTGCAAGTTGGTTCCTCCTCTTGAAGCTCAAAAGTGAAGAAGTTCAAATTCTTAGTCTTCAAGGTCGCGCTCTCATGCTGTGCGGACATCAAAATCAGTGTTGAACCCACCGTGAAGACCTTTAGAGACTGCCTCCCCCAACATGTATCAAGTGGAGCCCATGGAAGCGTCAACGACCGCACGAGAGGGAGGTGCCCTTCTCCCAGGCATGCGCGCGCATGAGTACAGCGCGGGTGCGGAAGTGTGAGGTGCTGCCACACACCTCTCCTTCCCCTGTTTTGTACCCATTTCATTGCGGCCGCGTATGTGGAGGAGAGGTCGCGCCTATTGGGGTTCTTTTTGGACGTTTAACTAACTCTTCCTTTGTTAGTTTTACTATATATATAGAATTTCTTCAATTTTAGAGAAAGTATGAGTTTTGAATTAGCTTAGAATTAGATTTTTATTAGAACTGTTGAGAGAGAAGCTCAAATTGTGGAAACTTTTGTTCTTAGATTTTAGAGAGAGAAACTTGGTGAATTTGATGAATGCTACTTTCAATCTTGTTCCTCTATGATTTTGATCAAAGTTTTATAAGAATTCTTTACTCTTTAAAGCAATTTTAGCTTTTGATTCTTGAATTTTGATTGAATTACTTGTTGTTTGTTTGATTTGATTTTTGATTTGATTTTTGATAGCTTGAGTTTATTTTGAATACAATGTTGATGATGAAATTTGTGATTAGTTTAGTTTTGTTATTCAAATTTGCAATGTGTAGTGAGTAGATTACTTGTTAGGGATATGGTGAAGCATGTATGAGTGATAGTTCATGGCTAATTGAGGGATTTTGATTGATCATCATTATGATTAAATTGGTTGGTGAAATTTGTGCATGTGATTGATATCTTGAGGAGTGATCAACCTTAACTATCAAGCTAGATTATATAATAGTTTTCATTGATACGAAAAAATGATTTGGAAGATATTATTGTCGATTGATCTTATTTTGCAATTTTCCTTTGAAGTCATTTGTAGAGACATCTAGCTTGACCCTTGAAAATAGCTCTTTAAGTGTTTTTGATAGCATTTGTTACCTTCCCTCGCATTGTATGCTTGGTTGAATTCTTGCCTAATTAGTGTGATTGTCAAGAGTGCATGTGGATCCTAATTCCCTAGCATCCTTAATATTATTCTTGTTTTCATTTAATTACGTTGTTTAGTTTGCACTACTACAAAAACTAGAATAAGAAACGCATAATGTAAAACGGGTGACAAAGATAAGCGTTCTATATAACAAAATAGAACGCTTTCTATGCCAACCGTTGTATATGTTAAATAATATAGAACGGTTCACTACCCAACCGTTCTATATTTGTTTTATACAAATTAAAAATTATTAAATAAAAAAATTTAAGTAGATATAGAACGGTGTTCAGTAACAACCGTTGTGCGTCTTTTACCCTTAAATTACTTTCGCAATCATCTTTCAATAAATGGTTGCCTACTTTCCTTTTTTCTAGTTTTTGACTCCGAAATTTGCGTTTATGAATTGATATGACTCTTCCTTCTCCAAAACAAGAAAATATATGCAATCTCTCATAACTTAAATTTTCGGATCTAAATGTTTGTTCCCATTTTTGTTGCTCTTGTAATATATTGGAAAATAAGGGTTTGCACAACCACAGGTCAAGAACTCAAAGGCTATAAAGGTTTGATTCTATTTTTCAATTGATCAAATTTTTTTTACCATCTTAATTAAATTGCTACGTCCTCGAAGTTAATTATTTGATATGATCGAGGGTTTTTTTTTCTTGTTGTGACGAAATCTATCAAAATTAATTCTTTTTTTTTTTTATGGAGACTTTCGCAAAAATTGAAAAAAATCTCTGTATAATTTGATAGGCAATATTGTGTTGTGTTGGGGTTTTTAATTTTGATACTCAGAGCAGCGATGCAAATTTGAAAAGGTAAGAATCGATGAACAACGACGACAGAATTGGAAGAAGCGAGTTCAACGATTGAATAATCTACGGTTAGAAATTCAACGGCGAACGTTGAGAGTAATGGATTATTCTGATATTAATCGTTGATTTTTCTTGATTCTTCTTAATCAGATCTTTATTTTGAGGATAATTTTATAGCGTTGTGCAGTTTCATACTTCGTATATTACATTGTTTTTTTTATTCTTTTTGTTAGTTGGGTTGATTGTAATTGAATGATTTTTTTACACAGATTAATCAAAGGCAGGAAGAGGAGAAGAGCTGCTTATCGCCAAAAAATCTTCTCTTAGTTTTTTTTTTTTTTTTTTTTTTGCATTTTAATTGTATCATAATTGTATTATTAATTTCGTTACCGATAGTTTTGGTATAGACTATTTCAACCATTGATAATTACGAAGTATATTGTTTTCTTTTGTTGTTATGCTATCAAATACTTCAATAATTTTGCATTTAAATTGTACAAGTATTATAACTCTTTTTACTAATCTTGAGTTGGAATTTTGCCATTTTTGTTTAATTTAATTTTTAATTAAAAAAAATATTGATTTAATGTAGGCTGCTTGACCTGAAAATCGTGCAAATTTTTTTATTGAATAAGAAAGAATAGAGGACGGTTAACTTACAAAACCGTTCTCTATTGTATAATAATATAAAACGGTTAAGCAAGGAAACCGTTGCCTTTTCCTTCTACACATTTAGATTTTAGGGAGGGAATAGAGAACGCTTATGTCGAATGACCGTTCTCTATAATGAGGGATACATAACGCCTCATTTATCCGTTTTATAAACTTTACACATCGCTTAGCAGAAGAACGGTCCTAAAGCGTTCTATAAAGCCTATTTCAACAGTTCTCTAAGCTTATTTTTGTAGTAGTGCTGCTTAGACCAACCCTCACCTAGGCTTCGGAATATCTTATCTAGAGACTTTAGCATATACCATATTCCCTTGGCTTTTACCCGGACTTACCCAATGCTTAGGTTGAGTTTGGTTTTATAAATTTGATTATGATCGGGTATACTTAGTAATCAATGACCTAGGTTTCACCCGCGTCACCAGTTTCACCCCTCATATTTTCTATATAAATATGAACCTGATTTACTCAGTTTTAGGGTACCAAATCATTCTCTCTTCCTCTCTTGTACACCAAAAAATAATTTATTCTCTCATATTCTAAGACTTAAACCTATATTCCTAATTACGTTATTCCTTCCTTAAGCACTCCAAGGATTCCATACTTGACCTGAAGTTCTATATTTAAAATAAGGCGTGAAAGGTAGAACCGATTGAGGGTTTGGAGAAAATCTACTCTACTTTTAATTTAATTTAATAATTTCAGTTTGATTATTTTTTTTGAAGTTAATAACAATTTATTCATGATGTAACGCGCTGAATGTGAGTAATTAACTAATTTAATTACTTATTTTATTTTATATTGCTAGTATCATGATTAGGTTTATTATTATTTGATTTGGCTAAAGATATTATTGTTAAATTTCATCCAATGTTGGTGTTTATTTTATTGTTTATTGTTAACCACTATATTGCATATTTATAGGGAATATGTAATTGATTATAACGCCTAATAAAATAATTTGGACGACCGATTTAGGGTCCTTTTTAATCTTGTTATTTAATCGAAGTGATCACAATATTTTAAACTTATGTGTTGTATTAATATTCAACCAATTTAGCCTAATAACAGTTTGGAGCAAATTGAATCTTTGTTTTCATGTCTTTCAGATCGCAGTAATTACTTTTCACAATAAGAATCTAGTAGAGGCTTATACGGGCGAATGTGACTCCATGACTTACTTCATACCATTATCCTCCAATCCTCTTTTCGTGGTTCCAAACCATATGGAGTCAGTAATCTCGTAGATTATGAATGGGGTGTAACCTTCCCGGGTCAATCGTTGTTGCCTATCGTTGTCCCTTATCGTGGTTGCCTTATAATGATCCGTGAATGGTTTACAAGCTCCTTAAAACTTGTTGGTGGCTCCCTACTTTTCTTTGTTCCTAATCGTTGTCCCTAATCATATGTCTATTCACACTTTCTATGAGTGACAAGCATATTCACATCATGCTTAACGTAGGCGCACTTCAAATGACGCCTAGAGATTCTAACTCACAAAATTAGAGTTAACTTTCTCATCTGAAAAGTTTATATGTTTTTTTCTCTATTTCATCTTGAATATTATTTCATCTTGCTAGTCTTATGAGTACAAGCATCACGCCATTTATTGTAACTTTTTTCTTTAATCACATCAACGACTTGACTTCTAGTTTTATATTTCCCTACTAACTTAATTTTGTTATGACTTAACCACCAATAAAAAATCTCATCACTTCTCCTAATATCAAAGGTATACTCTTTTTTTGTCAGATTTTAAAGTAAACTTTTTGTTATTTAAATGTGGACATTTGAACAAAGGACCTTGTTCAAATTAAGCTATTGTTTCCTCATACAAATCTTCTTCCTAGTCACATTTTTCTTCCATGTGAACCATGCTAGCATAATACTTATTCTTAGACCTAGAATCTTATTCCAAAATATTTCTTAAACCATCACAGTGCTAGATAATTGATAGTGCAACAAAACCAGGAAAGAATTTCCCTTTAAACTTCTTCCTAAAAGGAAAGGATAAACCCTTTTGGACAATAGACACAAACTCTGATTCGGGTATATTTAAAATGACATCTAATTTTAGCATTTTTCAAATCTTAGAATGTAGTCTCCTACATACTCTCCTTTTTCTTGAACAATTTTAGCCAAATCACCTATAGTAACTCCTGCTTCAACCCTAGCATGACAAAGAAATTGTATTTGTATATCTTGCCAATTTTGGATTGGATTAGGTGGTAAGTAGAGGTGGTTATTGGGTAGGGTAGCTGTACACACCCAAATGTGTCTCCCAAAAACCAAACCCAGTGATGAATACCTTTCATGTCATTTGATTATCGAACAAAGTGAAAGAGTGAAAAGTCTAGTGATGAGGATGTTTTTATTAAAATATCTCTTCTTTCTGTTTTGTTTAGTCCATGATATGGGTCCAATAATAGTGTAGTTTGATGGGGCTTGAAAAGAGCTTTCCAACAATAAATTATAAGCCCAATTCCGATGCATAATGAGGAAGTTAAGGCCAAAATATTAAACTGGGTCCGGTTTGGTTTTTATATGCGGCCCAATGATCTAGAGGAGGGCCTATAATAAATTATCATTCTGTAGACATCTAATTTTGGCCTCCTGTCCCGGCAGGAAGTACAATGACGATAAATAAAACCATCTTCGTGTTGGATCAAAGTGAAGAATACTTATGGATAACTGGTTAAGCCACAAAACACAAAAGACTAGCCCAAATTAAAAATAAAAGCCAAAACAAAGGTCCAATTAACTAAACCCGGTCATAATTAGGCTTAAGCCCGTGCTTAAAACCTAATAATGACGGATTTAGGAGCGCCTAGGTTAAATCTTAGTGTTGTCGTAGGAAAAGTCGTGCGCATCTCAAACAATCGCACTGGGCTGCTGCGCGCAACTAATTCAGTTGCGCGCGACACCCAGCGCAACCTCCAGAGCTGCGCTGCGGAAGATTCAGAATTATACAAAAAATATGAAATCGAATCTTACCATAAAGCCACGCGCAAGACAATTAGTTGCACTTCCCATAGCAGCGCAACCTAATCACTTGGGCTGGGATGCCGCGCGCAACTCATCCTGTTGCGCAAGACACCTGCTGCGGCAAAATGTTCAAAACCCTAAACCTAATTATTCCTTATAAATAAGAGCTTAAACCAAGGCTTAAACAGACTGCAAATAACCCAAATATCTGGTGAAATACTTGTGAACTTGTGCAACCTAGCCCCTCTTGTCCTAAACACTCACCCTTTTGATATTTTGTTACTACGGTGGAGGTTCCCCAACAAGGAGTCCATAAGTGTTCTAAATGGAGATCTAGCAAAGAGAAGTGGTAAATTCTCGAGCACTTAGTCAAATCACATTTATTTTCTTGTTTAAAGGAACCTTAATTAATTAATTATTGTTGTTTGATCACCTTTAAAATAATTAAATAATCAATTCCACATAGTATCTTGCGTTAAATAAAGATTAGAATTTCATTAAATAATTGTTGGTTGATCACTTAAGCCAAGGCGAATATTGTTTATTTTTCTTGTTCTTTTCACGAATTTTATTAAATAAGAATAACGACATTACGATGTAATTCCTACGTGAATTAATGTTCGTAAATAAAATCAACTGACATAGTTTTAGGTATCGCGTTGTATATATTGTTTGGTGATGAAATTGTAAAAAAGAAAGAGCTAGTAGAGGCCACACTAGGGCTAGGATGGCCATTCCCCTCTAAAGGGAACTTTATTTTAGTACCCTCGCTCCCGAACTCATTTCTGGTTTATAGACCAATTTGGGCATGGGTAAACTTATGATTCGTGCTAATTATTCCATGAACTCCACATGGAAGAAAGACATAAATGAGGTTTATGAGTTCTTCCTAAAACTCATTGGCGACTCCCTACTTGTTTCTTACAAAAAAGCGTAATGATAGAATCAATTCTAATTCAAGGTCCCCCAAACAGTCAGGAATTCAAATCCTACTACACCCTAACAAGTGTAAAGTCCTAGTCTTTTAAGTGGCCATGGGCATTTACAAAGAGTACCCCTTACGATGGGATCACCCTCCTTACACATTCCTAATGCAATTAGGATTGATTATAGTCTTCTAGAAACTTCTAGAAGGTTCTTTTAAATCCTAATGGGATTAGGATTGATAATTGTGTTTTATGAGTTTTATTTGGAATAATAGAAGTGTTTTAAATGAAATTACGATTTTACCCTTCGTACGGAATTTGGAAAACAATCTGTATCGCCAAACAACAGGTTTGTCACCTAGCGACACGCCATATCGTTGGCGAAAGAGGCATGTTTTATTCCTTTTCGAACTCTGATTCGTTTCTATCAATTTCGAACTATTTTCTTATAAACAAAGTCCTTGGACCTCCATTTTTCAATAACAAGAATTCTCTAATTTTTTTCTCTCTCTCTCTCTCTCTCTCTAAGCTAAATCTTATTCTCTCTCTCTCTCTCTCTTTTCTAGCCTACCCTTTTACAAACACAATTCCTCATACATTAGCACTAGACACACCTAGCCAAGTTCAAAGTTGACTTCGCCCTAGACGCGAAAGGTTTGGTATTTCTGAGGGTTTGGTCCCAAATCCTATTTTAATTATTTAATTTAATAGTTTTGATTTATTATTTTCCTTGAAATTACTAACGTGTAAATTTTGTTATTAGAAAGAGATACGAGGCATCCAAGTAAGTGCTTTAATTGTTTAATTGATATTATGATATAGAAATCATGTTTAGATTGTTATTTTAATTCCTAATATCATGTTTGGATGTTTTTCCTAGTATTATGTTTAGGGTAATGAATAAGTTCCTTAAATCATTTATTATTCTATGATGCTTCCAATTTTCTTTCTTAATAGCATGTTAGTATCATGTTAGGGCTATAGCTTTGATATTTAAAGTTTAGTGACATGCTAGGGTTTATTTAATCTTGTTAGTATCATGCCTAGGATCTTGTTATTATTATGCTTGAACATGATTATGATTATTATTATAATTGTTATAATTTTTGTTATAATTATGATTATTATATGTTTCTTGATCATATTCATTGTTATTGCTTGATCACATCTTTTATGCATGTTTAAGGGAATTGGTACTTGTAATCACGCTTAATAAGATAATTAATAATCTTGTTTAGGGTTAATTTGATTATAATTCAAGTGATCGCCAATAACAGATTTTTTTGTGCATTAATTATTAAACCAACATAGATTAAACAGGTTTAGGGTTAACCTGTTGATTGCATGTTAGTCAAAAAGCGCACATGAATACGAGAATAATAAAGTAGAGGTTTATTATTAGGGCACGTTCTTTCTCTTTTAGATGGGATTTGTACCTTCATCCCCGAACTTCCAGTCTTGGTTCCAGACTATTAGAGTTAACGATCTCCTGGATCGTTATGGGATGTAACCTTCACCCTGTGAACGGTTTACAAGTTCCTAAAAGTTATTGGCGACTCTTTTTCTCTAGCTTCCTTCCCTTTGAACGTCACCATGCTTAAGTGTATGATCACTGTGGGTTTCAAGTTTGGGGTAATGCTTGAAATGTTCCCTACAATTTTTTGGCGACTCCGCTGGGGAGGATTTCTATTTTAATTCCAGAAATGTTTTTCGGCAATGATTTAGAATAAGTGGATGAGACTCGAAAAATTCTAAGTATTTCATGTGCGAAATTTTGAATAACATTATTGTCATATGCATAAAAAAGGTTTTCATTAGAAAGACTATCCGTAATGAGTAAAAAACATAGGATTTTTACACATAAGAAATTTGTGAAATATCTTTCACAACTAGAATCGAAATAATACTACGAAAATTGGAAAATTCTAAGAAAACAGAAAGGAGATGAGGCATGTAGGAACTAGCGTCTAGAAAACAGCGATCATCACCTAAAAAATGGCCTTGTCCCCTGGCGACAATTTTGTCGTCTAGCGATAGAGCCATTTTTTGGCGACGAACTTTGTTGTCTAGCGCCGTGTTCTTCCAATACCGAGACAGAAATCTGCCTTCTTGTTTTGACTAGTTCTAGCATTATTGGCTCGATTCTACTTCTTGATTGAGTTTTTCTCTCTTTTCTGAAACCCATATGTGTTCTACATATGGACATAACCCTCTGGGAATTCATGCTCCATCTACCCGATTGAACGCATTGAGCAACAAAGGGTACATCCGAGAATGTTGAGTTCACCAAACCATGGAAGCGAGTTTAACTTGCGGGGTCCCACCCGCACGTGCCAACCCTTCCAAAGGTAAGGCTTCCGCGCGGTGCATCCGAAATCATAACCATGGATCCTCTTTGACTAATCCATATCCTTGAACTTTAGAGAACTAGAGCCATGGTTAGGTTGCAAACTCATTGCATCATGTTGTGACTACTTGACTACTTGTCCATCTCTTACTAGTGCATACTTATTATGAGACTAAACTAACCGTTTGGTTTGACTTGTGTTTGTAAATAAGTCTTAATAAACTAACCAATGACTAAAGGGATTTGCTTAATTAATTGATTAATTAATTTGAGCTAAAAAAAATATACCTTAAATCGAGTCATAGTTCCTTTAAGTCAACCCAGATTTTTATTCCCATATACTGCACAAACATCAACTTATTTTGGTCATAGCCGGAGTTCTAGAAATAGTTACGAGTCGAACAACCTATGGATCTGTAGCCCCGAGTTTTATCTTTAATTTTGCGTTTGTTTTGTCCCAATCAGAGTCAGATAAAAAGAAGTGATTAAAATACCACAACCTGTCCAGTTTAATGCATATACATGAAGTCTTAACTTAGTCTTTGTTCGAGTCTAGTCACATAGTCTAGCCACATGGTAATGACACAAGTCTTAACATTTCACCTACACTCACTAGTCTTAGCACACACTTTGTATACGTTTCACCATGACCATGTATTAGGTTCATGCATGAGTCGTCCTTTCCATCATTTGAGTTGGGGGTACATTCTATTCCTATTTCTTCTATATATCCCCATCTACATCATCTTTCCATTCTTTACATGCTTTCTCCATATCACAATATTCATTCTTCCAACCTCCTTCCATCTATGCGTGTTGAATCGAGTTTGAGTCATGTGATTGACAAGAAAAAAAAAAGTAATGATGAGACAAAATACAAGGCATGCTTCTCACCGAGATTTCATGATTTCTTCTTCTTTTTTCAAACCCTTCCCTAATAAGTCTAGCATAGGCACTCTTCATCCTCTTTAGATTTATTTCTTAGAGTTTGATTTTTACCCTTCACTTTTTAAATAAAATGAGCATTTATTTCCGTGCATATGATCATCGTATTGTCCAAAAAAAATCGACGAATTAAGCACAAGGTATATCAATGATTTGAGGCACCTCTTGTAGCCATATCATACCTTTCACCCTTCAACTATACAATCTTTTCTTGATAAACCACTTTGAGCCTCGTCTAACAATAGACTTTACTTTCTTCAGCCCACATCTACTTAACATTGGGACGGGACAGTGTGCAACTTACGCAATTTTAAAAAGCTTGAGTGATTCAAAAGATCAAAATAAATAAAATAGCAAAAACAATAAAAGTGTATAAAAGGGCAAGTGTTCCAATGTCTTTGATATGAAAAATATATTTGATAAGAACACGTTTTGGATTGCGTTTCTTATCGAGTGCTTGGTACCATGCCTGAGAAACATGAATGCCAAGTGAGTGGTAGACCGCATGATCGGGATTGCCCACACTTATCAAAAACGGTTCAAAATTACAAAAAAAATAATAAAAAAAAGAAAGAGCTCTAAAGTGAGAAAACTCAAGTATAAAAATACAAAGATTCAAAATCAAGGTTGCACACCTTGGGGGCTTATCTAGGGTCTTGAGCCTTTATCCCCTTCTTCTTCAAATCTCTACCCTAACCACGTTACAACCCTTAAAACACCTCTTTGAGGTATATACACACTTGTGCGAGGTTCGACTAGAGCTACGTTTGGCCTGATTCCTAATGGATACGTAGGCAATCTCACAAAGGGGTGCGACCGTAATAAAAATGCATTCATATTTACGTTCATAATTGATCATATCAAGGGGATCTCCTATGCTCATCCTTATCCATGTAGAGCAAGACTTGGGGGCTTGATCCTTACATCATTAGCTTACCTAACCTAAGAGTTACCACACACTTAGCCCTTGTAGCCTAACTTTAGTGTCATTTTCACACACATCACAATTACATGACCAAATATACTTCCCGTAGGAACCCTTTGTCATGAAATCTTAACATTGAAGCATGCCTTGTCATATCAACATCAATCATCATTGCATCACAAAGTATGAAGCATTTAGCCTCCGCGCCTAAGTTACCTAAATACTTTCATTATTTAGTCAACTAGGATAGCCTAAGATGTTACAATCCTTGTACTATGAGAGACAACTTTAACATATTAAGCTTCATTCAACATGCACCATCAAACACTTTGATTCTTTTTTGCGCCCTTCTCTTTTGGGAAAAAGTCGGAACCCTCCACACAAATGACGGAAAATCTTTGCTTTTTTTTTGCATTTTCAAGTCGCACAATTGCATTACAATGCACACACGAGTCGTGTTATGTCATGTCGCATCGAGTTGAGTCTAACACATGTGTCAAAACACATTAAGTCACACAAGAGTCACACTACATAGTCAGTCACATGGAGTCATCCTCAAGTCATCCAATCACCTTAGGTCAACCCTAAGAAAACATCAAGCCTTAGGTCAACCCTAAGAAAAACATAAAGCCTTAGGTCAATCCTAAGAAAAACATTAGCAAAGTCTTTTGGCAATCTTTCGATTTTTACAGGATACAATAATTCAACAGAGCTCCTATTCGCAGCCAATCGAACGATCGCAACAAACATTTAAGTATCAAAGCTCCATTGTTCAGAGACGCGTGGACATATTAAAAATCTTTTTTTCCCAGAGACGCGTGGGCATATCATTCAAAGCTCTTTGATCAGAGACGCGTGGACATATTAAAAAGCTCTTTTGCTCAGAGATGAGTGGGCATATCATTCACAGCTCTTTTTCTCAGAGACGAGTGGGCATATCTTTCAAAACTCTTTTGCTCAGAGACGCGTGGACATGTCTTTCAAAGATCTTTTATTCAGAGACGCGTTGGCATATCATTCAAATCTCTTTTGTTCAGAGATGCGTGGACATGTCTTTCAAAGCTCTTTTGTTTAAAGACGTGTGGGCATATAATTCAAAGCTCTTTTGTTCAAATACGCGTATACATGTCTGTAGGGAATAATTTCAAGCTTTAATCCCACTAGCTTGAACCCCACTATGATCATACACTAAAGTACGGTGGCGTCCAAAAGGGAAGAAGATAGAGCAAAAGAGTCGCCAACAAGTTTTTTAGCAACTTGTAAACCGTTCATAGGATGAAGGTTACACCCCTTAACGATCCAAGAGATCGTTAACTCCATAAGGTCTAGAACCAAATAAGGGTTCGAGGATGAAGGTACAACTCCAACCTAAATGAGATTGAACCTGCCCTAATAATAGGCCTCTACTTTATTCTGATCGTATTCATGTGCGCTTTCTGACTAACATGCAATCAATAGGATTAACCCTAAACATGTTTATTTATGTTGGTTGAATTTAATGCACAAATAAACTATTATTGGCGATCACTTGAATTTATAATCACATTACCCCTAACAAGATTATTAATTATCTTATCAAGCGTGATTACAAGTACCAATTCCCTTTAACATGCATAAAGGTGTGATCAAGCAATAAAGAATAAATATCAATGATCATGACAATAAAAATTATAATCATAATAAATAAAATAATCATCATCAAAATAATAATATTCATAAATCATAACAGTTATAACAATTGTAATCATAATCATGTTCATGTTAATATTAAAGCATAATAATAATAGCAAGATCCTAGGCATGATACTAACAAGATTAATAACAAACCCTAGCATGTCACTAAGCAATAAAAATCAAATCTTTAACCCTAACATGATACTAACAATCATAAATATTAGGAAGAGAATAAAAGGGATCGCAGGAATCATAATAAGCATATTTGATATTATAACCTTTTCCCTAAACATGATATTAGGAATATCATAATAACAATATAAACATGATTTCTACATCATAATATCAATTAAAACCATTAAAGCACTTACTTTGATGCCTCGTACCTCTTTCTAATAACAAAATACACACGTTAGTAACTTCAAGGAAAATAATAAAACAAACAATTAAACTAAATGATTGAAATAGAGATTTGGGACCAAACCCTCAGAAATTAAAACCATTCACGTCTAGGGCGAAGGCAACTACGAATATGGCTAGGTGTATCTAAGTCTTGCGAATGTGGAATTTTGTATATAAAAAGAAAGTTTAGAAAGAGAAAGAAAGAATAATCAAGAAAACTTGATGAGAATTGGTGAATGATTAAGAGAGAATTAGAGAATTAATGATTACGAATGAAAACTGATTGTAGGTGAATGAAAACGGAGTTTTCAATACGATATTTATAGAGAAAATCAGCCAAAAAGATAAAATAAACAAAACAGAGTCTGACGCACAGAAAACAGAGTTGGCGCCACCCTTGGCTAACTGGTGCCAGGCACCAACACTAGCGCCAGGCCTGGTTCCAGGCGCCAAGGCCTGAGGTTAGGCGCCAGGCTTATTTCCAACGCGTTTTTGAAAATCAGATAAGTTTACCGTACTGGAGGATAAAATCATATAATTTCCTCGAAAATGCTATTTGATTTTAATTAAAACTCTGAAAAGTCAAAAGTCAATTTATCAATGCTAATTGAATTAGGAATGAAAATAACCTTCTAGAAGATTCTAGAAAACTAAAACCATTCCTAATTGCATTAGGAATGATAAATCATATTAGGCCCTCCCTAAGATCATTGGGCCGCGTATAAGGCTCAAACCGGGCCCAGTTTAGTAAATTGGCCATAACTTCCTCAATATTCATCGGAATTGGGCTTATAATATATCGTTGGAAAGCTCTTTGCAAGCCCCATCCAACTACACTACTATTGGACCCATATCATGGACCAACCAAACTGTATTGGCTGTTTTCTTAAAATAAGTTTTCAAAAATAGAGAGAAGAGAAAAGAAATTAAAACTATCCGCAACACTAGAATTTCAACACTTTCACATCATTCGATTATGATTCAACACAAAAGGTACTCATCACTGGGTTTGGTTTTAGGGAGACACAAATGGGTGTCTACAGAAGCCCCCACTTTGACTGAGTTTGGAGAAACGCAAGTTTCGAAAACAAAAGTCAAAGTATCAATAGGACGGAGAATGATTCAGAACGTTCTGCGATCCTAAACCACTCTTATAACGCCGATACCTGCAAAACTAGCGTTAGTTAAACAGATAAAAGAGTTAAGAAACGCGTATCTTGCACCGTCGAGCACACGTCTTTGAAAGTTACCGATTTGCTGCCGCATTGCTGTTGTTTTTGCTGTTTTGATAACCTTCTTCTAGCTAGAGAATGCCATCCTGCTTGAAAACCGCTACGCCCGTAACTGCTTCCAAATTGGAAGATTGCTTCTCCTGAAACGATCATCCTCCGCATCGATAATATTCCACGTCCAAGGGAATACCATCGAAGATTGCTTCTCTTGAAACAATCCCCATCCGCATTAATAATATTCCACGTCCAAGGGAATACTATCGAAGATTATTTCTCTTGAAACAATCTCCAGTTGTTTATGACAACTCTCCGCAAGCTAGGGAATGTCGTCGAAGATATCCTCACTTGAAGTCATCCTCATTTGATGCGATAATTTTCCAAAGGAAATTACCGAATATCCACGCCTGTCGATCTTTAAAAGTTCGCCTGAACTTTGCTTCCGCTATGCCTGTATGTCGGCACTTCTGTTGCTTTGAACCTGTATGTCGGTGCTTTTTGTCAATGAGCCAATGCTTAGGCGCTTTAAGGTAAGTGAGACGATATCTTATCAGGTCGATCACTTTAATAAAATCATGTCAAATTGCTTAGAGGGGCTAACTGGCGTACCAAGGAACCCAAAAATATGTTGCAGAAAGCTTGCACAACCTAAACAGGTGGCTGGGTGCTCTGGCGCCACTAAAAAACCATCAACGCCACCCTATTAGTATTAGCGCCAGGCACTGATATTGGCGGCAGGCGCCAAGCCTAATTTGTGACGCCAATGCATAGGGCTTGGCGCCAGCACGAGGATTTCCTTAAATACCCCTTTCCTCTTCATTTTGCTGGCTGCTCGTCGCGATTTTGCTCAAAAAAAGTCCGAAACTTCAATTGCTCGGTTCTTGCTCGTTTCTCAACCGAATTCGCTCAAATTTGTTGCAAATCAAAGCTCTTTTTATCTAATTTCCCGATCTATGTAATTTTTCTTCAAACTCACATCAGTTTTTATGAATTCTTGGCATGTTTATCCACGAATTTCATGAAAATTCAAAACTTATAACGCTCAATTTGCTTTGTTTGTCGAGTTTTATGCAATGAAATTGCTTGATTATGTTTTTATATTTCCTTGGGAGTAATTTGAGACTTGTTTGACTCAATTTGGTGAAGAAATGAGCAATTTGCCATTGTTGGACCTCATAAGGTCGTGAAGAACAATGTGGCTCGTTCTTGATGTTTCTGGTAGCAATTCTTGTTCAATTTGTCACAATAATCACTACAGTGTTGCAAGAAATTATTTGATTGCTTAAAAAATGTTGTTATGCTCAATTCGAATTTGTGCTCTGTTTTAGTACTACGTACTTTGCTTGTGCGAACATAGTATCATGCGGTTAGGCGAACCTTAGATACTATAGAAACTTAATTTATGATGATTCTGCACAATGTAGCATGGATAGACAGCGAGGCTCGGGTTCACGGTCCCGAAATACTAGACGGGAGCATGAGCCCGTGGAGGACGACGCCGAGCCGTCCACTTCGCTTGGTCAACTTCCGGAGTGGGATGAGCGGACCCTGTTTTTTGCCCCTGTCCACCATATTTCTGAGAGGGTGAGACATGGCATCACGGCTCCGGCTGTGATGGCTTGGGCGATTTGTACAGGATGTACATCGCCAGGGATCTTGAGACGAGGCTCCTATTAGAGTCTTGTGGACTAGCTACTCTGTTCGAGACCTCCGAGGCTATGATTGCCTCCAGCGGTGGTCACCATGTAGTGCGTTCTTTGGTTGAGTTCTTTTGGGACACCACCAACACCTTCCATTTCCCCTGGGGCGAAATGATGGTCACCCCTACGGACTTCAGTCTCATCATAGGACTAGAGTTCACTTTTGTGCCACTGCCGTTTGATAGTGGAATCAACGTCTTTTCTTCGGAGGTCGAGGAGCTGTTGGGGCCGATAGCTATTTGGGCCCGAGCTGAGGTCGAGACAACTCAGTTTAGCGCTAGTGGAATTCGCCGTTCGACACTGCAAGCGGCTCTTGATGACGATGCGACCACCCGAGAGCAGCGGGTGCGCATCTTTGCACTGATGTTGTTGTCAGGGCCATTCTCCCCTGACAAAGGTAGTAGGGCGTTGCTTTACTATCTTCCTTCTATCCGTGATCTTCACCGGATCAAGACTATGCTGACTTCGTTCGTGCGCTGAGGGACTCGTGTCGACACCGGTCCTTTGGGACGAACGTCGCTTTGTCTGCTTTTTGGAAAGTCGTAGAGGTAAACATTATTCCCTATAAAGTTTAGCTCTACATATTAGTTAGCATTTACTCACACTTTTAACTCCTTGTAGATCTGGTTCTACGAGTACTTTCCTTCTGCTGCGCCGGCGAGACCATCGCCGCAGGGATTTCCAGTGAGCGCCTCTTGGGGCGGCTATCATGTGGATATGTCTACTACACATGTCCGGATCTGGATCATCTCGGTACGACTTTTATTGTTTATTTTGCTTTTCCGCGGTGCTTTAGATGTATTCTTGCCTGATTGATGCTCTTTATAGGAACCTGAGGTGGTATACCGGCCGTGGGGCAGTTTGACAGTCCCTAGGTTAGCCGCACAGTATTCTGCTGAGCGTCGCTATTTTTTGGGGACTTATAAAGCAATCACGTACTTAGGAGAGAGGGTTGCCAGACAGCATTCTTCTGATGTCTTCGTCATTCCTACTGCTCCACCACGTCATATGTTCGACGAGGCGCGGTTGTCGAGCATGTCTGAGGGAGCTGGTACCTCTTGGCAGTCCCATGTGATCCTCGGGCGGTGTTATGCTGAGGAGCTACTACCTTTGTTAGCTCCAGCCCCCGTACCGGCTGAGGATGTGAGGGTAAGATTTTTTCAGCTTTTACTTTCCATTCAGTAGCCCCCAAGTAATGTTTTACTGATTTTCTTCTCGTTTGTCAGGACGGTGCTGCTGAGTTCGTGCCACCCCGTATGTCCATCCACTACCAGGGTACGTACGGGCCGATCGAGTAGATGATTCCTCTGGCTCCCGAGGGCGAGCGCTTCGTAGAGCGGTCGATTCCTCGCCACCAGACTCGAGTAAGCCTAGTGTTTTTTTTTTTTTTAGAATTTTGTGTTCATATATCATGCATATTTACTGAATTATTTTTCTGACATTTTTCACGCGAGGTGGTTTCGGCGATGGCACGATGCATAGATGCCTTCCGGAGCCAGCTCGTCTGGATGAGGAATGCGGCCACCTGCCGTCGGGATGACATCATCCGAGAGGTAGCCTTTCTTTACTCATTATTTTTTTTGTATTGCTGCCTCAATTTCACCTTGTTTCTAATTTAATTCTTTTTTGCAGGGCCAGCCTATTGCTTCCCACACCCGCACGAGACCCGATTAGCGGAGGGATCCAGCGAGGTCTAGCTCGAGACGTCGTCGCACTTCGTCAGGGGGTAGAGGTGGTCGCTCTGAGGCTGCTCGTGCTGACGTCGCAGAGGGCTCGTGATCTTCTTCTGAGGGTGCTCACGCTGCACCGGTAGAAGAGGCTACCTCGGCTTTCAGAGGTGGTGGGATGTACGAGATAGGCTCGTCATCGCAGCAGCCTCCGCGGCCTCAGCCTCAGGTTGATCCTGGCTGGAGTGGTCCCATATTGAGTCTTCCTCCCCCTACGGAGACTGGAGCTGGTGCTGGAGCTGGTGGAGAGGTGACTCCTCGTACGACGCATTTTTATGATATGATGGGCATACGTCCTCCGGCGCCGTAGTTTGTTCCTATGTATATTTTATTTTGAATTTTCCTAAAACTTTGCCTTAGACTCATTATTTAGACACATTTTGTATATTTATGAGTTTATGAGTTTATTTGATTGTTATTATTATGTGTATGTTAATGTGTGCAAGAAAAGTGTGACAAACAATTTTGCGCAAAAATTCTGTCATTTTTATTATTGATGAAGGGTATCCGACTCTCTCCCCCAAAAAGAAAAAATAAAAAAGGAAAAAATTGAATAAAATGTCGGGTGTTTGGAATTTTAAAATAAAGTCCAAAAAAAAGAATAATATAATTAAAAATAATAGCTATATTTAATTAATTAAGAAAAAGGATAAAAAAGATGTTTAGGAAAAATAATCGGAGCCATAAAGTCATTAACCGACTCGAGTTTAATATGAAAAACGCAAGTTAAGCACACGCGACTGATATGGCAACTTGGCGCCAGCTGGCGCCACAATATGGCGCGTGGCGCCAGGCGCTACACTTAGCGTGTGGCGCCAAGCGCTGGCGGTTGGCGCCAATTGACGCTGATGCCGTATTTTATTCTGATTAAAATTCCTCGCAATTTATGTATAAATAGCCCCCTGCCCAGCCGATTCTTCTCATAATTCCAGCGAATAAAATAATTCTCTGCTTTAGAAAAAATAATAATCATGTCTTTAGTCACCAAAACCTTCACCCAATACACTCATGAATGGTGTCGATCTCTTAATGTTAGAGACAGAAAAAAAATTAGATTTATTTCACTTGGGGGGATTTATGGCATCAAATGGGTAGATCTTGACCTAGACTTCATACATACCGCTTTAGAATTTTTGAATGTTGATACTCATTGTTTCTGAATAGGATATGATGAGATTAGCCCTTTGCTAGAGGAATTTAGTGCTATTTTAGGCTTCCCTGCAATAGACCTTGTAGTAATCCCTAGAGTAGATGCATACTATTATAAGGATTTTGAGCGCTTCTTTAATTTAAAAGAAAGGGATTTATCAAAAATAGTGGACGACAACATAGTTAACTTGAAATAATTTGCACGCCATTATTTTGATAAACCTCTTTCTGAATCTTTTCATATATATAAAAGAAGGGCGTTCTTATTTTGCATGCTTAACCAATTTTTTCTTAGTAGTGGTAAAAATAATGAAGGTCAATCAATTATAACCACTGTACTAGAACAAATTGAATCAGGGAGAAATCCAATGCCATTAATAGTTGGAGAGACTATGATTAGTCTAGATGAATTGAAAAGGGACCCTAAAGCACCTTTTCGCGGCTCTCCAATTTTATTACTGGTAGAAAAATAATATTTTTAATTACAGAAATAAAAAAATATATATTTTGTATTGTAATAATAATTTGTTTGCATTGCAATATTTTACAGATGTGGCTAATGGAAAGGCTAGGATTAATTAGCCCTCTGGACGATATTGAGAAGTATACACCCAATTGCTTTGTGAGAAGGAAGAAACGATTCCCTAAGATTGGGTGCCATGGGTGGAGAAAAGTCTTCGAATCACGTGATTTTGCTATCAAGTGGGTTGTCCCATGGTGGAAAATAGAAAGGATGGTTGGTGTTAACAAGCAACCTTTCTGCCGTCTTCCAAGCTTGTCTCGTGTGACTTATTATTATCCTTGCAGGGTAAAAAGATAATACAGCTTGCTTCAGAATATTCCTTCCGGGGATCTTCGTCCTCCCTTTGAGTATCCTATTTCTCAAGAAGTAGACAGATTTGATGCTTACTGGGGTGATAGACCTTTTATGGGAAGTGATTACCTAAAAGGTTCCTCCTTCCTTGCCCAATGATGTGAAGAAGTGGTAGTTGAAGAAACCTTTGAAGGATTCGAATAAAAATCAGGGTAAAACTGATGTGAAGAGTCGTGTAGGTGACAGGGTGATTCCTGCCAAGGAACGCCTAGGTGCAAGGATTGAATTTAAAACACCTGCAATGCCTAGGAAGAAAAATGCTACCAAAGATAAAGGGAAAAGGAAAGCTAACACCACAGATAAAAAGGCTTGGGTGGAAAAGAAGCATGGAGTGTTAGTTGAAGGGGAGACTATCTACTCTAAAATTGAATGTAGGTCCTCTAAAGGGTGCCTACTAGCTAAGGTTATGGATGAAGAGGAGGAAGCAGACAAAAATTGGAAAAGGGCTAGAAAGGAAAAGAAAGATTAGGAGCATTGCTTATTCTTCAATTTATTAGACTTAGTTTGTTATTTTTTTATTCAAATTTAATTTATTTCAGCTTTATTTAAATTCTATCAATAATATAATTTTATTTTATTAATGAAATTTCAGCTTTTAATTAAACTGTTTACTTTAAATTTATTTTATTAAAGCAATGAAAATCGAAAAATATTAATTTTCCAGAAATTTTTCGAGTACGGAAGTCGAAAATTTTCCGAAAAATGCCGAAATTCACCCAGAATTTATTTTCGAATTGGCGCCAGTTATTGGCATTTGGCGCCTGTCATTTAAGTCTGGCGCTAGGCGCCAATGTCATCGGCTGGCGCTGATGACTTTTGGCTGGCGCCAAGCTCTTCTTTGCGACATCGATGATTCCCCGATTTTCTATTGAACTTTTAATTAATTTTGGAACGCGAAGGTGTGAAAAAATAAAGTGGTCGCACCTGTAAAGGGTTGCCTACGTATCCTTTTTTAAGGAATTAGGTCGAACGTAGCTCTCTTGAGTATCCTACTCGAGTACTTATGGGTAGTATTTCTTAAGTTGGTCAAGATTTGTCATGTTTGAGAATTCATTGCCATCCATATCAGTTAGTTTTGCTGCACCTCCTGACAGGATTGTTTTGACAATGTAGGGTCCAGACCAATTAGTTCTAAATTTACCCTTGGGTCTAAAACATTTTTCCTTAGTGCTTTTAATACCAAATCTCCTACTTTGATATTTCTTGTCTTGACGTTCTTATTAAAATGCCTAGTCATACGAGTTTGGTAACACTGAGTGTGATGTAGAGCTTCTATTCGTTTTTTGTCGAGTAGAATCAATTCTTCATATCTTACCCTAGTCCATTCAACTTCATCGAGTTTACTCTCTAACGCGATGTGTAGAGATGGTATTTCTAGTTCGACAAGTTGTACGGCATCCATTCCATATACCAAAGAAAATGGCGTATTTCCTATTGATGTATGGATTGACGTGCGGTAACCCCATAATGCAAAGTGGAGTTTGTCAGGCCAATCTTTATAATTTTTAGTCATTTTCTCGATGATAGTCTTTAAATTTTTATTAGCTGCCTCGACTGCTCCATGTGCTTGAGGTCTATAAGGGGAAGAATGATGATGTTGAATGCCGTATTTTTGTAGCATTTCTTCACATTCGGCTTGAAAGTGAGTTCCATTGTCACTTATCATTTCATGTGGGACTCTGTATCGGCAGATAATATTTCTCTCGATAAAGAGTGCTACATGTTTTGCAGTGAGTTTAGCGTATGATTGCGCTTCGACCCACTTTGTGAAGTAATCAATTGCTACTAGAATAAATTCGTGGCCTCCTGTTCCTGGGGGAGTGATTTTGCCAATGATGTCAATTCCCCATGTAGAGAATGGCCATGGCGATGTGTAAGTATAGAGCAAAGATGGAGGGACATGTTGTATATTGGCATAAATTTGGCATTTAGGGCATCTTTTTACATATTGATGCCAATCCCTATGCATTGTAGTCCAATAATATCCTTCTCGCATTATTTTCTGGACTAACATTTTGCCGTTTACATGAGTGCCACAGATTCCTTCGTGAACTATTCTCATTGCTCTTTGTGCATCCATCTTTCCTACACATAAGAGAGCTCGACCTTTAAGTACCCTTTTATGTAGCTCGTTATCTATGAGTACGTATTGAGAAGCCAAAAGTCTTAATGCTCGTTTTGCTCTTTTGTCAGCATGAGGAGGGTATTCTCCATTGGTGACATAATTGAGTATGTCCGTGTACCACGATTCTTCTTCTTCTTCTTCTTCTTCTTCTTCTTCTTCTTCTTCTTCTTCTTCTTCTTCTTCTTCTTCTTCTTCTTCTTCTTCTTCTTCTTCTTGGACTAAGTCGTCGTCTTCTATAGCCTGGATATATGCTGGTTTGTGCCTTTTTTATATAGTTAGAGGCATTTGCTCGATTTCCGTGGGAATCCTAACCATTGAGGCTAATCTTGCCAAAGCATCGGCAAATTGGTTTTCCTCTCTAGGTAGATACGTATATTCAACCTTTTCTAATTGATCAGTGAGCGTTTCCAGATAGATTTGATAAGGGGCTAGACTTTCGCTCCTTACTTTCCACCTTTTAGATATCTGATTGATGATCAAAGAAGAGTCTCCGAATATCCTTAACTTCTTTACTCCCAATGCCAAAGCTGTTTCAAGGCCTACCACGCATGCTTCATATTCAGCAGCATTGTTGGTAACGTTGAAATCAAGCTTTATTGAGATTGGAACGTGCTCTTCTTTAGGTGATACTAGTAGTACTCCAACGCCACATCCCTTTTGGTTTGAGGCTCCGTCGAAATACAGGGTCCAAGTATCATCTTCAGTAACCATTAGGTCTTCATCTGGAAATTCATTGTCCTGTATTGGCGTCGAGTCTTCTATTGGAAAATTTGCTAGAAAGTCTGACACCACGGATCCTTTAATAGCTTTTTGTGGCATAAACCTTACATCGAACTGGGCTAGATTGACTATCCATCTTGATATACGTCCATTGAGCGTAGATTTCTCAAATAGATACCTGAGGGGATCTAATCGGGAGAGTACGAAAACGGTATGCACCAACATGTAATGTCTTAACTTAGTTGTGGCCCACACCAAGGCGAGGCACAATTTTTCGAGCGGTGTATAGCGTGTTTCGTATTCGAGCATCTTTTACTTAGGTAATAAATTGCGTTCTCTTTGCCTTCTACTTCTTGTGCTAGCATGGCTCCCATTGTCTCTTTGGTAACCGTCAAATATAACCTAAGAGGTATTCCGGGAAGTGCTGGTGCTAATACGGGAGGATTTGCGAGATAGGATTTAATCTATTCAAAGTCTTTTTGACACTCGTCATCCCATATTACTGGTACATTCTTCTTGAGCTTCTTGAAGATTGGTTCGCATATTGTCGTCAGTTTTGATATGAACCTACTTATGTATTACAACCGGCCAATAAATCCTCGAATCTGTTTCTTAGTCTTGGGCGGTGGCATTGACATGATTGCTTTAATCTTGGTTGGGTCTACCTCTATACCTCTAGAGCTTATGACGTATCCCAAGAGCTTGCCTGAGGTGACTCCAAAAGCACAGTTTGATGGATTCAACCTCATGTTATATTTTCTTAGCCTTTCGAAAAATTTCCTTAAGGCCAATTAATGTCCTGGACGGTCTTTTGATTTTACAATCATGTCGTCAACGTATACTTCGACTTCTTTATGCATCATGTCATGGAGTAAGGCAGTTGTTGCACGTTGGTAAGTAGCACCCACATTTTTCAATCCGAATTGCATTACCGTGTAGCAGTAAGTGCCCCATGGCGTTATAAAAGTTGTTTTCTCCATGTCTTCCTGCCATGAGAATCTGGTTGTAACCTGCGTACCCATCCATGAACGAGAGAAGCGCGTGATTTGCCGTGTTATCTACCAGAATATCGATGTGTGGAAAAGGGAAGTCGTCCTTTGGACTTGCCTTATTTAGATCTCGATAGTCGACACACATCCTTACCCTTCCATCTTTCTTTGGAACTGGGACGACGTTGGCGACCCATTCGGGGTATTTGGATACCTTGATGAAACCTGTAGTTATTTATTTTTGAACTTCTTCTTTTATTTTAAGTGCTACGTCGGGTTTCATTCGACGCAACTTTTGTTTTACAGTTTTCATTCCTGGAATTAGTGGTATAGTGTGTTGAGCTATTTCTCTATTAATGTCTGGCATATCTTCATATGACCAGGAAAATACATCGATAAATTCTTTAAGTAATTAATTAAATCGGTTCTTTCTTGTTTATTCAATGTTAATCCGATTTTAACTTCTCTTTTATGAGTTGAATCATTCGATATATCAACTGTTTCAGTCTCTTCAATTACCGGTGTTTTCTTTTCGAGTGTTTCCATTGCTTTAATAATTTCTTTGTCTTTTTCATTGTTAGTTAAGCAATGCTCGTCATCTTGGGTTAGAGAAGAACACGAGAAGTAAGAAGATTGAGAAATATTATTGTACTATGAGACCATTACATCAAAGAGTGATATGTCCTCAAGGACTGGATCACTAACTATCCTAGGAGAAGAAATAAGAGGGGGAGGTGTTACTACTAAAGACTTAGAAGATTCTAAAGGGAAAGACTCTGACTCGGACGACTCTTCAAACATCGGTCTTTGTCCTGTCGTGATGGATATCTTCCTTCCGCTTGGAGTAGTCACCTTGATAGTTTTGCGCCACCCTTGTAGTGATCCTTCAGCTGGAGTAATTAGCTTCGAGGGATCGAAGCTTTCACTTTGTAGGACTGTTTGAATGAGCGAGGAGTTATCCTCTTTATAAGTTGGCCAATTCTTTTCTCGCCCAAACATTAATCCCATGACGTTAAAGTAAAAGCATGGGGGTTCTTTCTCCTTGTGGACGGGAGTTGGGATTTCATCAGTGAAGTAGCAATCCAAGAAAATCTTGAATCCCAGTTGTCGTATGCCATTTACGACAAATGGCTCGGGAAATTCATGGCATGGATAGTCCTCTCCTTCTTTTATGAACTGACCATTAAGCGTGAGGGGGTACAGATCCATTGGAATTGCTTTCTTTTGAATGCGAGTGTCCCTACGTGCTTTCGACTTTTCCTGGGCTCGCTTGAGTTCTTTCCGAGTCGGTTCGAAACCAAGTCCGAAAGTGTCTAACTTAGGGAGGCTAGGTAACTCCACCAGTTTTTCCATTCCTTTCTTCTTCCCTAGGGTCATCCCAGGAAAGTGTCCTTGTTTCTTCAGCATGGCATTGACAATCATGTTTGAATGGGGGTCATGGCAAAGAGGGGTCTTTTCATCCTCCTGGATTAAGGAGACTTCTTTGTTAAAGCCCCATAGGTCTTCATTATCCTCGTCGTATTCCACATTAATAATTGGATTTTCTATAGATTTGATTCTCATTGGCGAAGCATCGATGGTGATTGGAATTCCTCCAACTATAGCTTTCACTTGTTGGTGGAGAGATGAAGGGACGGCCTTTAGATCATGAAGCCAAGGGCGTCCCCAACAATAAGTTGAATGAAGCTTTGATGTCTACTACTTGGACAGTGGTAGCATGTTCTATCGCTCCTGCCATTACATTTGGGGTAATCTTGCCAAGAGCTTGACGACGAGTGTTGTCGTAGGCCCTTATTCCTTGTGTAGACGGAGTTAAATCTTCGTCCCTTATGCCGAGCATCCTTGCGGTTCTAAGTGGACAAACGTTGATGGCTGATCCATTGTCTACGAGAGTCATAGGAACATTCATTCTTTTGCAAACTACTGTGAGGTTTAATGCCTTGTAGTGTTTGTCACCTTCTGGAGGTAAATCTTTGTCAGAGAAATTGATCAAATTAATCGGGCTTGGAAGGTCACTTGTGAGGAAGTTGGCTAGTCCCTCAGGAGTAGTGTCAGAGTCTATCCCAATTTTGTCCAAGGCATTCATTACAGCCAACCTATGTTCTCGAGATGTTGCCAGAAGTTTCCATACATTCATCTAAACTTTTGTCTTCTTAAACTACTTAACAATGTCATTGTCTTCGATGATAGGTATGGGAACTTGTTGTGTGGTTGGTATAGGTTGTGTTGAAACGGGAGGTTGCATTCTCCCAGATCTTGTGAGGACGTCTATCGATGAGTCTTCTTCAGCCCAAATGTCATATGTGGTGTATGACACAGAAGGTGGAAGTTCTACTAAGTCCTTTAGATAGACATCTTCTTCATCACTGTCCCAAACTCCATTAATGGTTGCATCTTCTTCTTGTTGGACTTGGACTAGTTTCATTTCATCAATCATTTTCTGTACCAAATCCTTGAATTTGAAACAGTTTTCTATAGTGTGACCCCCTGATTGATGATACTGACAGTAATATCTATCTGTCCTTTTGAATGGTCTCGGTTCGAGAGGTTTGATCTCGCCACTCTCGGAGAGCATTTCGAACATTTGCGCATATGGGATCCCGATTGGAGTGTAGATTCTATTGCTCTTCTTGGGTCTTTCAGTGACTTGTAAGGGAAAATACTTTGCCTCATAAGTCGTTCTCACTGGTGTGGATTCTCTTTTAGGTTCATCTTTCGGAAGTGGAAGCTCATCATATTTAACTTTGAGAGCTTCACGTAGTAATTGCGATACCTCCCTCATAGAAAGCGTGAGCAATTGTATATCATCTTTATTCGCCTGTTCTGGAATACTATCCTTGACATCGAAAAAGATCTCCTCTTCTTTTTCTATGGCTTTAATTTCTTTGACAGGTCTAATGAGAGAGGAGGGGTCAACCTCATTTTCCTCATCGGAGATAGCCAGGGTATGAGCTAGAGGTGCATTGTCGATGCTTGGCTTCTTACTGGCAGGGGGCAACGACAGTTTGTTGTTGTCGATCAAATCTTGGATAGCTTCCTTAAGATTCCAACAGTTTTCAGTAAGATGACCCCTACCTTGGTGGTACTTGCAGTGTGCATTGGGGTTCCAATTAGCTGACCTCTTCTCAACTGGTGGGTCCCCAAATGGTCCAATAGGAGTTATAATACCCTTTGCATTTAATCGATCAAACGCGGTGTCATAACTCATGCCAATAGGAGTGAAGTTCCTCCTAAATGGTTTCTTTTGTCCTTGGTTGTTCATAGCAAGGACTTCTCCTAAATTAAAGGTGCTCACATTGTTTGAGTGGGCGGTTTTGGAAGAAGAAGGATTATCGTTCTTCTTTCCTTTCCAGCCACTGTTGGAGTTATTGTTGGCAGCTATTAATTTAGCCAAGTCATCTTCAATATTGATCCCAATGTCATAAACGGCCTTGAAAGTATGGAGATTATTTTGATATTTGAGATGCTTGGAATATTTTTCTTGGAGATTCTTGATGAATAGTCTCACAGATTCTTTTTCACTTGGCACCTCGATCATCTTAACTGAGGTTTCTCTCCACTTGTTAAAGAAAGAGGTGAAGACTTCATTTTCTTTCTGTTTAAGGATTTCAAGTTCCCTATGATAAGTCTCGACTTGATTGTTGCACTTGTACCTATCAACGAAACGTTTGATATTGATTCCCAGGTAGAGGTCTTTTCCTTCTCGAGAGAAAATAACCATTGTTGGCAAACGGTCTCGAGAGATAGTGAGAACAGAGAGGGGAAGACTTTCTTATCGATACCCTTAATACTCACTATGGTTTCGAATGCTCTTAAATGAAAGTATGGGTTTTCAGTTGCTCTGAATTTTGGGATGTCGTTGGCGTTGAACTTCTGCGGAAGAAGATCTTTGTCCACCGAGACCCCTTGTGATGTAAGCTCTGGAAACTTGTAGTCGCTAGACAACTTGCTTAAACTCACTTGCATGAGGTCCATTTGTTGTTGCTTCACGGGATCATCGATCCTAAGTGCGAGAAGCTTCAGTGTTTCAGTCACGGGAGCCAGTTGGTTCTTAAGATCATTGACTTCTTCTTGTGTTGCCATTATAACCTCAGCTTTCCTCTTACGAGCTATGAGTTTGTCGAAAAGTTTGACTTGTACGAAGAGGTTGTCTTTGATTAATCGTCCTTCCTTTCTTGACCACACGCTGTAAATAAACCATTTTGCGTTTTAATTACTCGACTCGAATCATCTTGACTTTACGGTTTATTTTAAGGAAAAAAGAAAAAAGAGAAAAGGGTGCATATGTTTTGGCAAAATAATGTACATATTTTTAGGGAAATAAGTATAGTTTTTAGGGAACTAAGTATTATTATTTTTTATTGGAGGATTAATATCCGACTTACCTCCCTAAAAAAATGACGAAAGAAAAAAATGCGCACACAAGACTCTCTTAATCATGGTCAAAGTATGTGTGTTGGTGTGTGCGTTGAGTGTAGGTGACATGCTTGGACTCTTGTGTAAGACCATGGGACTTAGTGCCTAAACTCGATCATTGATTCAATTAAATACTATTGACAGCAAAATTAACCGATTTAAACAGAAGACTGATTAATTAAACCCTAGGTGATGACTCGACCAATAATCTGAACTGTCGGCCAAGCAACAGAACTGGCGTCACACTGTGGAGCTTGGCGCCAGGCGACAGAACTGTCGTCAGGCACTACACTCCATAATGTGGCGCTACAGCTCAGACCTTTGCGCCAATATTGGAGCTTTGGTCTAGGACTGTTTTCGGTGTTATTAGTCAATTGGGGTATGCCTAATGTCGTACTAGGTCAATTCCGATTAAAATATTAGACTTTATTGACTCAAATTAATTAATTAATTAATTAGTTAGGCAAAGTTCTTTAAGTCATTAATTCATTTAGTCTCAACACAAGTCAACAAACGGTTAAGAGAAACATAGAATATATATGCACAACCAATAATGCACAATTAGTCAAGTAGGCACAATATGATGCAATGCGTTTGCAACCTAACCATGGCTCTAGTTCTCTAAAGTTCGGGATATGGTTTAGTCAATAGAGGGTTCATGGTTAATTGTCCGGATGCACCGCGCGGAAGCCTAACTGTGAAGGGTTGGCGCAAGTGGATGGGACACCGCGAATTTTAGAAAAAACTCGCTTCCATGGTTTGGTGAATTCAACATCTCGGATGTACCCTTTATTGCACAGAGCGTTCAATCGGGTAGATGGAGCATGAATTCCCAGAGGGTTATGTCCATATGTAGAACACATATGGGTTTCAGAAAAGTGAGAAAAAATTCAATCAGGAAGTAGGATCGAGCAAACAATACGAAAACCCGGTCGAAATTAGAACGCATATTTCTGGCTCGGTATTGGGGGAAATTGGCGCCAGCAAACAGAGATTGGCACCAGCTTTTAACTGTAGCGCCTGGCGCCAATACTGGCGTCTGGCGCTACGACTAAAATGCTGGCGCCAATGCTCTGGCCCCTGACGCTACTTCCCACATGCCTCAGCAGCTTTCTGTGCTCGATAAAATTTTCCAGTTTCGTGCGGTGTTATTTTAGTCCTAGTTGTGAAAGATATTCCTCAAAATTCCTACGTGTAAAATCCTATGTTTTTAACTCATTACGGATGGTCTTTCCAATGAGATCTTTTTTATGCATATGACAATAATGTTAATCAAAATAACGCACATGAAATACTTAGAACTTTTCGAGTCTCATCCACTCATTCTAAATCATTGCCGAAACAAATTCAGGAATTAAAATAGAAATCCTCCCCAGTGGAGTCGCCAAAAAACTGTAGGGAATAATTTCAAGCTTTAATCCCACTAGCTTGAACCCAACTGTGATCATACACTAAAGAACGGTGGCGTCCAAAAGGGAAGAAGATAGAGCAAAAGAGTCGCCAACAAGTTTTTTAGGAACTTGTAAACCATTTATAGGATGAAGGTTACACCCCTTAACGATCCAAGAGATCGTCAACTCCATAAGATCTAGAACCAAATAAGGGTTCAGGGATGAAGGTACAAATCCAACCTAAAAGAGATTGAACCTGCCCTAATAATAGGCCTCTACTTTTTCTAATCGTATTCATGTGCGCTTTCTGACTAACATGCAATCAATATGATTAACCCTAAACCTGTTTATCTATGTTGGTTGAATTTAATGCACAAATAAACTATTATTGGCGATCACTTGAATTTATAATCACATTAACCCTAACAAGATTATTAATTATCTTATCAAGCGTGATTACAGGTACAAATTCCCTTTAACATGCATAAAGGTGTGATCAAGCAATAAAGAATAAATATCAAGCAACATAATAATAATTATAATAATGATCATGGCAATAAAAATTATAATCATAATAAATAAAATAATCATCATCAAAATAATAATATTCATAATATTCATAAATCATAACAGTTATAACAATTATAATCATAATCATGTTCATGTTAATATTAAAGCATAATAATAATAGCAAGATCCTAGGCATGATACTAACAAGATTAATAACAAACCCTAGCATGTCACTAAGCAATAAAAATCAAATCTTTAACCCTAACATGATAATAATAATCATAAATATTAGGAAGAGAATAAAAGGCATCGCAGGAATCATAATAAGCATATTTGATATTATAACCTTTTCCCTAAACATGATATTAGGAATATCATAATAACAATATAAACATGATTTCTACATCATAATATCAATTAAAACCATTAAATCACTTACTTTGATGCATCGTACCTCTTTCTAATAACAAAATACACACGTTAGTAACTTCAAGGAAAATAATAAAACAAACAAGTAAACTAAATGATCGAAATAGAGATTTGGGACCAAACCCTAAGAAATTAAAACCTTTCAAGTCTAGGGCGAAGGCAACTTTGAATATGGCTAGGTGTATCTAAGTCTTGCGAATGCGGAATTTTGTATGTAAAAAGCAAGTTTAGAAAGAGAAAGAAAGAATAATCAAGAAAACTTGATGAGAATTTGTGAATGATTAAGAGAGAATTAGAGAATTAATGATTGCGAATGAAAACTGATTGTAGGTGAATGAAAACGGAGTTTTTAACACGATATTTATAGAGAAAATCAGCCAAAAAGATAAAATAAACAAAACAGAGTCTGACGCACAGAAAACAGAGCCGGTGCCACCCTTGGCTAACTGGCGCCAGGCACCAACACTAGCGCCAGGCGCCAGGCCTGGTTCCAGGCGCCAAGGCCTGAGGTTAGGCGCCAGGCTTATTTCCAACGCGTTTTCGAAAATCAGATAAGTTTACCGTACTGGAGGATAAAATCATATAATTTCCTCGAAAAGTCAATTTATCAATGCTAATTGAATTAGGAATGAAAAGAACCTTCTAGAAGATTCTAGAAGACTAAAACCATTCCTAATTGCATTACGAATGATAAATCATATTAGGCCCTCCATAAGATCATTGGGCCGCATATAAGGCTCAAACCGGGCACAGTTTAGTAAATTGGCCATAACTTCCTCAATATTCATCGGAATTGGGCTTATAATATATCGTTGGAAAGATCTTTGCAAGCCCCATCCAACTAAACTACTATTGGACCCATATCATGGACCAACCAAACTGTATTGGCTGTTTTCTTAAATTAAGTTTTCAAAAACAGAGAGAAGAGAAAAGAAATTAAAACTATCTGCAACACTAGACTTTCCACACTTTCACTTCATCGATTATGATTCAATGGAAAGGTACTCATCACTGGGTTTGGTTTTGGGGAGACACAAATGGGTTTCTACAATGTCTTTCAAGCTCTCCAACTCAAAGACGCGTGGGCATATCAATCAAAGCTCTTTTGTTTAGGGACACGTGGACATATCTTCAAAGCTCTTTATTCAGAGATGCATGGACATATCATCAAAGCTCTTTTGTTCAGAGACACGTGGACATATCAAAAAGCTCTTTTGTTCAGAGACGCGTGGGCGCCCTATCAAGCTCTTTGTTTAGAGACGCGTGGACATCTCATCAATCGCTCCATTGTTCAGAGACAAGTGAACAATCCTAAAAAAGGCTCCATTGTTCAGAGACGAGTGAACAATCCTCAAAAAGAAGCTCTTTTACGAGTAAACATCTGTAGCGGAAAAAAACGACAACAACATAAAAACAGCAAGATGGATTTCCCTAGCTTGTGGAAGGTTATCACAAAAACAAAGGCAGCGACAGATCGGTTACTATAGACACCTAAAAATGTCTCCCCAAAACCAAACCCGATGATGAACAACCTTTCATCTCCATTATTGGTCGGGTTGAGTATTTAATCTTTAGAGTGCTTAAATCCATATCCAATCCCAATACATTTCATAAAAAACCAATTCCTAGCCCATTTCCCTAAACTATAACTTATTTTCCTCTTTTCATGCCATTAAACCCAAAATAAATCATTTCGTGTCCCTTAAAATCATTCATTTCGTGTCCTTTTAATAAAAAACATTTAGTCTAGTTTATTTTGGTTCATAATCTATATACAATGATTTAATAATTGGATGGGATTTGATAAGAGCTTTCCAACTATAAGCTCAAATCCGAGTTATAACGAATAAGCTATGACCAAAATGTTAAACTGAGCCCAAACCGAACCTAATCCCACTTTACCTACGACCCAATGATCATGTGGAGGGTCCAAATTATTTAATCCCATTCCTAAACCAATTAGGATTAATTAGAAGCTTCTACAAGTTTCTAAAGGATCTTAATTATCCTTTTTGAAAAGATAAGATAAAAGAATTTGAAATTGAATAAAACTCCTCTTTTTGAAAGTCCTATTTCTATCCGAATTGAAAGACGTTCAAAGATAGTCAGATATTATTTTATTGCCTCATAGTTTTATAAAAATCTTAAATGGTTGGATAGCCCTTGAAATTATCTTTCCAATGTTATATTATAATATCAATTCCGAGCTATAAGGAAAAGATATGAATGAAATATCAAACTCTATCCAAAACTGACAATGTCTCACTATTTCGTCCATATCTTTTATTCTACAAAATATTTTAATTTAATTTCAATTTTTTTAGAAATAAGACGTCAACAGTTTTCCAACGATATATTACTTATCTTATTCTGATTTCTGGATCAAAATATATGATAAAAACAAAAACCGCAAAAACTGTTGTCTATCGCAAGAGTTTTATCCAATTCGAATTCTTATCTTCACTTCATTCTTCGACCCTTCTTTATCCTTATAAATAGAGGTCATATCACCTCTTTTTAAATCATCAACAAGCTTGATCACCAAATAATTCTCTTTTTCTCTCTTTTACACCAAAAAATCATTCTCTTCTCTCTCTCTCATATTCTAAGCCTTAAACCTATATTCCTAATTACACCATTCTTCCCTTAAACACTCCAAGGAGTCCATACCCAAAGTTTTATACTTTAACTAGGTAGAATTAACTGAGGGTCTGGACCAAATCAATTCTACATTTAACTTAATCTATTTTCCATTTGATTTATATATTTATTGAAGTTACTAACAGTTTATTCATGATGTACCAATTCAAGGAAAACCAAAAAATGAGTAATTAATTCACTTAATTACTCTTATTATTTTATATTGCTAGTATTATGAATAGGGTTTATTATTATTATTTGATTTGACTAACGTTATTATGGTTAAATTGCTTCCAATATTAATGTTTGTTCTATTATTATTTGTTTATCACCATGATGCATGTTAAAGGAATATGTAATTGAAAATCACGCCTAATAAGATAATTTAGACAACTGGTTTAGGATAATTTTTAATCTTGTTGTTGATTGAAGTGATCACAATATTTTAGAATAATGTGTTGCATTAATATTAAACCAATTTACCCTAATAATAGTTGGAGCAAATTGAATATTTGTTTCCATGCCTTTGAGATCGCAGGAATCACTTTTCACTATAAGATACGAGTAGAGGCCAATATGGGCGAATGTGACTCCATGGCTCACTTCGTACCATCATCCCCGATCCTCTTTTCGTGGTTCCGAACCATATGGAGTTAGTAATTTCATGGATTATAAATGGGGTGTAGCCTTCACGGGTCAATCGTTGTTGCCTATCATTGTCTCTTTTCGTGGTTGCCTTTTATGATCCGTGAACGGTTTACAAGTTCCTTGAAAACTTGTTGGCGGCTCCCTACTTTCCTCGTCTCCAATCGTTGTCCCTAATCGTAATGTCAATTCCCACTTCCTATGAGGGCCAAGCATATTCACAGCATGCTTTAACGTAGGCACACTTCGAATGACGCTTACAGTTACCTTCAGAGACATGTGCTCGACGGTGCAAGATACGCGTTTCTTAACTCTTTTATCTGTTTTAACTAACGCTAGTTTGCAGGTATCGGCGTTACAAGAATGATTTAGGATCGCAGAGCGTTCTGAATCATTCTCCGTCCCTATCGCTACTTTGACTTTTGATTTCAAAACTTGCGTTTCTCCAAACTCAGTCAAAGTGGGGGCTTCTGTAGACACCCAAATGTGTCTCCCCAAAACCAAACCCTGTGATGAATACCTTTCATGTCGTTTGATTATCGAACAAAGAGAAAGCGTGAAAAGTCTAGTGATGAGGATGTTTTTATTAAAATATCTCTTCTTTCTTTATTTGAAAACATTTCTTTTCTTACCCTATTTATGAAAAACGTGCATTCAAGTTTATTTTGTTCCATGGTATGGGTCCAATAATAGTGTAGTTGGAATGGGCTTGAAAAGAGCTTTCCAACAATATATTATAAGCCCAATTCCGGACTATTTTCTAATAAATTGGGTCCCTGGACCTCTGATTTTCAATAACTAGAATTCTCTAATTTTTCTCTCTCTTTCTAAGCTAAAGCTTATTCTCTCTCTCTCTCTCTTTTCAAGTCTAGCCTTTTACAAATACAATTCCTCATACATTAGCGCTAGACACACCTAGCCAAGTTCGAAGTTGTCTTCGCCTTAGACGCGAAAGGTTTGGTATTTCTGAGGGTTCGATCCCAAATCCTATTTCAATTATTTAATTTAATTGTTTTGATTTATTATTTTCCTTGAAGTTACTAACGTGTGTATTTTGTTATTAGAAAGAGATACGACGCATCCAAGTAAGTTCTTTAATTGTTTAATTGATATTATGATATAGAAATCATGTTTAGATTGTTATTTCGATTCCTAGTATCATGTTAGGATGCTTTTCCTAGTATTATGTTTAGGGTAAAGAATAAGTTCCTTAAATCAATTATGATTATATGATGTTTCCTATTTTCTTTCTTAATATTAATAGCATGTTAGTATCATGGTAGGGCTAAAGCTTTGATATTTAATGTTTTAGTGACATGCTAGGGTTTATTATTAATCTTGTTAGTATCAGGCCTAGGATCTTGCTATTATTATGCTTGAACATGATTATGATTATTATTATAATTGTTATGATTATTGTTTTAATTATGATTATTATTATGTTGCTTGATTATATTCATTGTTATTGCTTGGTCACACCTTTTATGCATGTTTAAGGAAATTGGTACTTGTAATCACGCTTAATAAGATAATTAATAATCTTGTTAAGGGTCAATTTGATTACAATTCAAGTGATCACCAATAATAGATTTATTTGTGCATTAAATATTCAACCAACATAGATTAAACAGGTTTAGGGTTAACCTATTGATTGCATGTTAGTCAAAAAGCGCACATGAATACGAGAAGAATAAACTAGAGGCCTATTATTAGGGAAGGTTCTTTCTTTGTTAGAATTGATTTGTACCTCCATCCCCAAACTTCCATTCTTGGTTCCAGACCTATTGGAGTTAATGATCTCCTAGATCGTTAAGGGGTGTAACCTTTACCCTGTGAACGGTTTACAAGTTCCTAAAACTTGTTAGCGACTCTTTTGCCCTAGCTTCCTTCCCTTTGGACGCCACCATGCTTAAGTGTATGATCACATTGGGGTTCAAGTTTGGGGTAATGCTTGAAATATTCCATACACTAGTCCAATGATAATAAGGTCAGGGCCAAGCTTAAAGGGTTTTTAATGGACATGGCCTTTAATGGACAGGGCCCTTATTGGACAGGGTCAATATATGGCCAAAATGTTTTTCCAATTTAATTGATAAAGAAAATAGATAATATAAAAATAATTACATAGATAAATTTATATTCATATATACTTAATAATGACTTTGTCCAATATTTTTTTAATTGATATTTTGTAGGCCCATCCATTATCGACCCGCTATTGACCCGCGACCTGCATTGGACTCTCTTGGGAATGGATACATTCTATCAATGCCCGAAAAGAGAGAAGATAATTGAGTAACTTTGAACCCTCTATGGAATGGATACATTCTATCAATCCATTCTAGATATGGACTACATGTTGGGTTTCGATGAGTCCGACTCACCGCGGATGAAAACCTGAGCCAAGATCACACTCACAATTGATATAATCTTCAGACATAATTAACTTAAACAACAAGAATTAAGGAAAGATTAATTACCTTTGACGCGTGCTTCGTTCGTAACCCCAGCTCTTACTTGGGAAAGCTTTTAGTCTAACACGCGCGAAGACCCCTACGGTAATCAACCAACAACTCGACCCCGACAAGGTCCAATGCTTAGAGGTTAGCTAAACCCAACCTAATACTTGAGTAATTATATGTGTTTAAAGGTTTTCTCAATGGAGATGCCTTTTCTAACACCTTACTCAAGTGAACAATCCCAAGGTATGCCTTGGCTATTTATAAGGAGTGCTTCCTTGTGAATTTCACTCATCTTTCAATGAGGGACTTTTTCACAAAAAGATCCCACATGGAAAGAATGTTGAATTCAATCCTTAGTTAAATAAACCAATGAATAACAAAGTAACAAGTGTCACATGCTTAGGCAAGGACCACTTCCTCACTTGCTCCCCAAGGCAACTTACATGCGTTGTGAGCTAACCATGTGGCACACAACCTTGAGCCCCAAGTTTGGTTCAGTCGGGCCGCCACCATTTGGCCCGCGTCCATGACCCGTCACCCGAATTTGTGGCCCCTTGCCACATGGCATTGCCAACGTGGTGCGTTGCCACTTGGTGGCTGCCAACGTGGCGCACCGCCACCATGGTGGCTGCAACGTGGCGTGTTTCCACTTGGTGGATTCCATGTGTGATGCCACGCGGTGTACTTCAATTTGGCACGCTTCCCTAGCCTTTCGCGCGGCTAGGTTTTTTACTTGTTACTTAAAGCATTTTCCCATCTCGCTAATTCCTAAATTTTAGCTTGCCTTTTAAGATTCGGTTCTGACTCTCTAATCTTAGAATCCAATGTCTTTGTTCATAATACTCAAGCGACTCATTAATTCCTTCCAAATTAATTCGTCGTGTAGGTTCGTTAGTTTCTTGGGTGTGACTCGAACGGTTCAGTCAAGATTAAGATGTAATATCAATTACTCATTAATAGTACTGATTGAAAGCGACCTCCACCTAGGCATTCCGATTACTTGACCTCACTGAATAATTAGCTTTCTAATAATTCCGAACCCTCTAATAGGAATAATGCACTTGTTCAAAGGACACCATTCCTATCACTACATGTATCTCTCTTGGCATATCCACTATTCTTACCTATGGCCCTTTAAATCATCTTTTCCACCTGTTTGAGTTGGGTTCCTGTCCCATTTGTGGAGGTTGATCATGCATTGGATCATTAAGCTAAAACGATGTGTCATGCATATGAAAAGAATTATGTTGATTCCTTTGAGGATTATAAAAACCCTTATATCTAGTGCTCGTCCCTCCTAAAATATTATAATTTGGTTGAAACATCGCTGGATATCTTTCACCATATAGACCACTAGCTTGGCCCTAGTTTCATGCAAAACCTTGTGTAGGGTAACCAGAGTTCGGGTATCCATATTGATGTTGATTATAACTTTCAGATTATGTAGAACATTGTTGACCATTTACACCAATATGTTGAGAGGACACCCTTGTGCGCATGCAACTGCTTGTGTATGGCATATATGTGTCTAGTAGGTTCCCAATACCATAATTGGCATAACTTTCCTCAATTTCTACTCTTATAGGATGCATAGTCCTTATTGAAGAGGTTAATGGGTTTGCAATAAAAGGTGGGGGCAAGGATGATAAGGGAATAAATGCGTCGTCAATTGTATGTACCCTAGATCAAATACAATTTATACAACCTAAACAAACCTAATACGAGTATAAGGTAAGCATAGGGGGTCGATCCACAGGGAACAATTAAGCACTACCAAATGTTATAAATAATTAAGCTAGTCTAAAATAGAGGAAATGTAAACTAAAGTCTAATGACACTAAAACAAGAAATAAAACACTAAAAGAAATGGTTTAGATGCAGCATTCAATCAAGCATAACCAACGCATGAAATTAAATTAATCATGAACAAAACATGCTTGAATATTGATGAAAAATCCAATCTAGCCAACTGTTGGGGTCAATTGGCTTCTCCTAACATAGCCTATATGTTGTCACATTAGAACCACATATTGGGAGGTGCAATCGAATAATAATCAGTACACATGAATTCAGCTAGTTTAACTATCGCATCACATAGCATTAATTCACCATCAATCAAAAAACAATGTGCACTTTGCAAGAATATTGAAGAGCGTCAAGCAAATAAAGACTTTAATCACAACTAAATAAAATCCCAACCTTAAGACACGCTCAAGACCCAACTAAACCACAACCATCCCCTTAATGGGGAAACTACTCACTTTTCATGCTAATAACAAGATTAATCAACAAATTAACAAGCATCTGACAACTAAAGAAAAATCAAAAGAAAGCAATAAAGATAGAGGAGCGAAAGTACGGAATTCTCATTAAATGATGATGAATGTCTACCTCTTCAAGATCTAAGCTCAATAATGGTGAAACCCTCAAACTCTCTCTCTCGGATCCCAAGCTAAACCTAGAGAGAGAAGCTCTCCTAAAACTAAAGAAATAGATCTAAAAAGAATAGAAGAAACCTAATTGTTCCCCGTATAAAACAAGCCACGTGTCATTATAAAGTCGCGAAAATAAGATGAATAGGGTTCCGATGCGCGCTCGTGCTAGGGTTGTGCGCTCGTGCTGCTAGGTTGCACGCTCGCGCATGTTTCTGCACGCTCACACATGGTGGATGTGCGCCCGTGCACAAGCCGCACATAGCCTGTGCAAAACATTCTGCCTCCATTCTAAATTTCCTTCACTTGTGCGACATCTCACAAGGTTGCACGCCCGTGTAGGAATTTTCTGCGCCACGCTAGTGGCATCGTGACATTTAAGAGACTATTGCGCCACGACAGTAGCTACCATGACACGAAGACCACTATCGCTCCACGGCAGCCACGCCGTGTCATGTCATCTGCCTTTGCTGATTGGCATGACACTACCTGATAAGCCGTCTTATCAAGGGTTGAGAGAAGATTTTTAGGGTGTGTTTTGATGTTGTGCATGAGTTTTTAATAGCTTTTGTGAGTTTCGAGCGGTGATCTCACTTGTGTGCAAAAGCCGGGATTTATAGGTGTTAGTGAGTGAGTTCGGGAACTAATGAGGAGGATTATAGAGTATGGACCTTAGCTCGTGATTTGAGAAGCGTGATGGAGCTTGGAAGAGCAAGGGAGAAAGCTTGAGTAAAGGTGAAGCAAAGCTAGAAGAAAGAGCAAAGAAGACAGCAGAAGACAGCAGAACCGCTGCCAGGGCCGCTGGCAGCTGGCCAGAGCCGCTGGCAGCGGGTCAGCCAGAGAGGACGAAGTGTTTTGCTGCTTTAGCCGCTGCCAGTGGGTCCCGAGCAGCTGCCAGCGGGTCTTCAAGATTTCGGGGCCTGTTTTGGTTATTTTTCAGTAGTTTGCTTTGTCTTGGCTCGTGTTTTGTATTTATTTATTATTTTTATTATTGTTTTATGTTATCTTAAGTATGGAAACATATATATAGTCTATTTTTATGAAGAGTTAGAGGAGGTTAATTAGTGAGAATTAAGTTAGAGAGAAGTAAAAGTTTTCTAGGGTTCTTGGCAAATTTCAGAAATCTTTGTTTTTGAATTAGAATCCATGGAAGCTTAATCTTCCGGATTCTTGGTTAAAGATTGAAGCTTTTGGCTACGAATTGTGAGATTTCTTTTCTCTTTATTATCTATTGAATGTTTATTATTCCTTTGAATTATTTCATGATTTGCTTTAATCAATTGCTAGGTTAGAATTGTTAGATTCGCTTGCATCTAATTAATCTTTCCAAAGTAGCAACTTTGGGTTATGAATGCATGCTTTTGATTGATAACTTAAAGAGGGAATAATATTATTGAAGAAATTAGACCGCTTGTGTTAATTTATTCAATCCTTGTTGATTTCTCCGTTTATGTTCTTCTTGTGGATGATTTAGAGCGCTTGTCTTAAATTATACATTAGAAAGGGTTAGAAAGGAGCGCTTTGCTATTTCTAACTAGCTTATGAGAATTTAGAATTTAGAATTCTACAACAAGGTGTTCAATAGTGTTTGATTGAAGAGGCTTCTATGATCAATTTGTATGTTCAATTGTGGATTTCGCATAACCAAGACCGTTATTCTCATTGATTGCATACTATTTACGTTCCTTGTTCTGATTTAGTTTAATTGTCACCATTGCTTGTCAAAACCCCCTTGTTACTTAGATTACTACGTTCCTAGAGTAATTCCACTTAGGTTTGCAGTTATTAGTCCCTTTTTCCCTGTGGATTCGAACTCGACTCCCCTAACTACGTTTATTTGCAGTTAGCTTAGTTGTGATATTTTTGGTTGCATACGACTGAGGCACACCAAATTTTGGCGCCGTTGCCGGGGAATTAAGGCGTTACTTTTTAATTGTTTATCTTAGTAGAATTTATTTTAGGACTGTTCTTAGCTATCTTTCTTTGTTTGTTCGCTAGGGTATGATAAGTACCCGTTCTGCTAACAAAGAAGTTTTGCAGTTTGATCCAGAAATTGAAAGGAATATTTCCAGGTTGCGAAAAGAGGCAAGAACAACCCCCAGTGAATCAACGTACTCCTTCAATATTCAAGAAGAAGAGGAGATGGCTGACAATCGAACTCTAAGGGAACTCACAGCTCCCAACTTGAACCAACAACCGTTGTGCATTGCATACCAGCAGTTGGAGGAAGGTACTAATGTTGAGATCAAATCCGGTCTAATTCATCTATTGCCGGCATTCCATGGAATGAAAGGCGAAGATCCGAATAAACATCTGGCAGAATTTCATGTGGTTTGCACTAGCATGAAACCGATTGGGATGACTGATGAACAAATTCAGTTGAGAGCATTTCCTTTTTCTCTCAAAGATGCAGCAAAGGATTGGTTTTACTATCTTCCCCCAGGTAGCATAACAACTTGGGCAGATTTAAAGAAGTGTTTCCTTGAGAAGTACTACCCAGCCACTATTTCTGCAAGCCTTAAGAAAGCTATCAGCAATGTGGATCAGAAGGAAGATGAATCCTTGTATGAGTATTGGGAGAGATTTAAGAGATTGTGTGCTAGTTGTCCTTACCATGGGTATTCCGATCAAGACCTCATCCTATACTTCTATGGAGGTCTAACTGATGATGACTTGAGGATGGTGAATGCAGCAAGTGGTGGAGGGCTAGTGAATAAGACTCCAGGAGATGCAACTAGGTTGATTGCAGAGCTAGCAGAAAATTCTAGGCAATTCAGTCAGAGAACTCCCACGCGTCGGGTGAATTTAGCAAATTCGAATACAACTGAGTTAGAGAGTCAAGTAGCTTATTTGACTTCTATGATGCGTGAGTTCATGGTGAACTCAAGGAATCCACAGCAACTGAATGCTTGTGGTTTATGCACCTCCATGGGACATCCCACTGATGCATGTCCTCAATTACAAAAGGAGCAGAATGAGCAGGCCAATGCAATGGGTTTCCAAGGGCAAGGTCCTTAGAGAAGATATGATCCATATTCTAATACATACAATCCAGGATGGAGGGATCATCCAAATTTGAGATATGGGAATTCCCAGGGGAACCAAAAACAACAGCAAAATACTCAAGGCTAGCAGCAATATCAGCAATATAGGGCACCATTAGCCAAACCTCAAGGCCAAAGCTCAAATTCGAGTAATATGTCAACTGAAGAAATGATTAGATCACTAACTTCTAATGTTTCTACTATGCAGCAAAACATGGTGCAATTCCAGCAAGAAACCAAATCCAGTATTCAGAATTTGGAAAGTCAAGTGAGCCAAATTTCAAGTGCAGTGAGCAGACTTGAAGCTAAAGATTCAGGAAAACTTCCATCTCAAACGGAGTTGAATCCTAAGCAACAAGCCAACGCTATTACATTGAGGAGTGGCAAGGAGCTGAAAGAGACTGAAATTGCAACCAAGAGGGCTGAAGAGTTGATTGGAGCTGAAGAGAAGGAAGTGGAACATGAAGCTGTAGCAAATCCTCCCACTTTTCCATCTTATGAACCCACACCACCTTTTCCTGAAGCTTTGAAAGAAACAAAGAGGTATGAGAAAGACAAAGACATCTATGAAACATTCAGCAAGTGTGAGGTAAACATTCCCCTTTTGAATTTAATAAAAAGTGTTCCTCGATTTGCTAAATTTTTGAAAGAACTGTGTACTATAAAGAGGAAGCACAGGTTAGGAGGGAAGGAAAAAGTGAAAGTGAGTGCTCATGTTTCTGCAGTTTTCCAAAAGAAACTTCCTGAAAAATGCAGTGATCCTGGTATGTTTACTGTTCCAGTTACAATAGGGGACACCAATTTTCATAGAGCTATGTTGGATTTGGGTGCATCAATTAATGTTATTCCATATTCCCTGTTCAAATCTTTGGAACTTGGACCTTTACATGAAACCGGGGTAGTGATTCAATTAGCTGATAGGTCAAATGTTTACCCTAAGGGAGTGGTGGAAGATGTGCTTGTGAAAGTTGATGAACTAATTTTCCCTGCTGATTTTTATGTGCTTGATATGGAACATGATAGACAAGCAGTTCCCATCTTGTTAGGAAGACCCTTCTTGAAAACTGCTAGGACTAAAATTGATGTTTTTACTGGTTCTTTAACTATGGAGTTTGATGGGCAAGAAATTGTGTATAACATCTATAATTCCATGAAATATCCTGTTGACACTCATTCTTTGTGTTCCATTGATATCATTGATCCTATAGTGCAGGATGTCTTCGATGTTGAGGGCGAGGATGCGCTCCTCACTTCCATTTCTAATGATTTATCTGCTGATTGTTTGGATATCCCTTTGCCTAATAGTGTGCAGATGATGGTAGCAGAGTTGAATAGCCATTCCAAGCTCCCACTTAGACCACCAGGTTCGACACCTACCCCATTGACAGTGCCTACTGATAAACTCTTACCTTCTGTTTTGCAGGCACCCCAGGTGGAGCTAAAACCACTTCCTGATCATTTGAAATATGTGTTCCTTGGTCAGAACGATACTTTACCTGTTATAATTTCAAGCAAATTGACCAAGGAGCAAGAGGACAAGTTGGTGACAGTGCTGAAAGAGCACAAGTTAGCTATTGGATGGACCATTGCAGACATTAAGGGAATAAGTCCATCCACTTGCATGCATCGTATTCTGCTAGAACATGATGCCAAACCTGTGAGGCAACCTCAGCGTCGCCTGAATCCTCCCATGATGGAAGTGGTAAAGAAGGAGATCATAAAATTATTGCAAGTAGGAATGATATTTTCCATATCTGATAGTAAATGGGTCAGTCCTACGCAGGTGGTTCCTAAGAAAAGTGGTGTGACTGTGGTAGAAAATCAACAGGGTGAAATGGTTCCTACTAGAGTTCAAAATGGTTGGCGAGTTTGCATTGATTATCGTAGGTTGAATGCAGTAACTAGGAAAGACCATTTCCCTTTACCTTTTATTGACCAAATGATCGAAAGACTTGCAGGGAAATCTTATTACTGTTTCCTTGATGGGTATTCTGGGTACTTTCAAGTGCCCATTGCACCTGAAGATCAAGAGAAGACAACTTTTACATGTCCTTTTGGCACATTTGCGTATTAACGTATGCCTTTTGGACTATGTAATGCACCTGCAACCTTTCAGCGATGCATGATGAGCATCTTTTCTGAGTTCGTTGAGCATTTCATGGAAGTATTTATGGATGATTTCACTGTTTATGGTGATTCTTTTGATAAATGCTTGCATCACTTATCTATGGTCCTTAAAAGATGTATTGACTCTAACCTCGTCCTAAATTCTGAGAAATGTCATTTTATGGTCCAACAGGGCATTGTGTTAGGTCATGTAGTCTCTTCTAGAGGTATTGAGGTTGATAAGGCTAAGATTGATACTATTCAGTCTCTTCCTTATCCTACTAATGTGCGTGAAGTGCGTTCTTTTCTTGGCCATGCTGGTTTCTATCGTAGGTTCATTGAGGGATTCTCAAAGCTTGCGAATGCTATGTGCAAATTGCTGCAGAAAGATGTGAAATTCCACTTTGATGATGATTGCAAGAAGGCTTTCGACGAATTGAAGGCTAAGCTCATTTCTGCCCCTATCATTCAAGCCCCAGATTGGTCTCTACCATTTGAGATAATGTGTGATGCGAGTGATTATGCAGTTGGAGCTGTGTTAGGCCAGAAAGTAGGGAGGGCATCTCATGTGATCTATTATGCCTCAATGACCCTCAATTCAGCCCAACGAAACTACACTACCACAGAAAAAGAGTTGTTAGCTGTAGTATTTGCTCTAGAAAAGTTTCGATCTTATTTGCTTGGTACTAAAGTAATTGTTTTCACTGATCATGCAGCTCTTCGCCACTTGATGACGAAGAAAGAAGCCAAACCAAGACTAATAAGATGGATTCTGCTCTTATGTGAGTTTGAGTTGGAAATCAAGGACAAGATAGGCGCTGAAAATCTAGTTGCTGATCATTTGAGTCGTTTGTCCCATATTGTTGATCAACCATCATTTCCATACCAATTCCTAGGAGAATTTCCGGATGAATCTTTATTTGCTCTTAAGGATTTGCGGCCTTGGTTTGCTAACATTGTGAATTTTCCGGTTTCTCAACAGTTTCCTCCAGGTTTCACAAAGTCTCAAAAGGACAAGCTTCGAAATGATGCGAAGTACTATACATGGGATGATCCATACTTGTGGAAGTTCTGCTCCGATCAAATCATTCGCAGATGCATTCCCGAAAATGAGGTGATCCCTATTCTCACCTTCTGTCATTCTCATGCTTGTGGCGGACACTTTGGAGCCAAACGCACGGCAAGGAAGGTTCTCGACTGTGGTTTTTACTGGCCAAGTTTGTTTCGAGATTCCTATGGATTTTGTAAATCTTGTGATAATTGCCAGAGAGTAGGTAACATTTCCCAGAAAAGTGAAATGCCCCAATCCTCTTTACTATATTGTGAAATATTTGATGTTTGGGGTATAGATTTCATGGGACCATTCCCTATTTCTCACGGTTTTACTTATATACTTCTTGCTTGTGATTATGTGTCGAAGTGGGTGGAAGCAATACCCACTAGGACTGACGATTCTAAAGTGGTTTCAGGTTTTATCAAATCTTACATATTTTCTAGGTTTGGAATCCCGAGGGCGTTGATAAGTGACCGAGGAACGCACTTTTGCAACCGTACAGTGGGTGCTATGTTGAGGAAGTACTCCGTTCACCACAATATCTCCACGGCTTATCACCCACAAACCAATGGGCAAGCCGAGGTGTCCAATAGAGAGGTGAAGTCAATTCTGCAGAAAACGGTGAATCCGGATAGGAAGGATTGGAGTTTGAGGTTGGAGGATGCTCTATGGGCGTACCGCACCGCATACAAAACACCTATCGGGATGTCCCCTTACCGCCTTATCTTCGGAAAACCGTGCCATCTTCCGGTTGAGCTTGAGCATAAAGCATATTGGGCGGTTAAGTCATTTAACATGCAATTGGATGAAGCGGGTGAACATCGGAAATTGCAACTCCAAGAACTAGAGGAGATCCGGCTTGAGTCCTATGAGAATGCCGATACTTATAAAGCAAAGACCAAGCTATGGCATGATCGAATGATCACGCGGAAGGAGTTCAAAGTCGATGACAAAGTACTCCTATATCAATCCCGACTTAGATTATTTCCGGGGAAACTTCGGTCCCGTTGGGAGGGCCCTTTTCAAGTGGTGAACGTATATCCGCATGGAGCAGTTGAAATTAAAAGCCTCGAGACCGATAAGGTTTTCAAAGTCAATGGACAAAGGCTCAAACCCTACTTCGAGGGTTTCAAAACCGAGAACGTGGAGAGCATCGATCTCTACGAGCCATCAATGGAGTAGCGAAGTGGGATAAGCCGCGTCGAGCCAACGACGTAAAACAAAGGCGCTAATCGGGAGGCAACCCGATCGAAAACTCTTCCCCATTTCTTTTCGTAGTTTTTTTTTTTTTTTTTAATTTTTCTTGTGATGTGAAGAGTGTTTTTGTTGTTTCTATGTAGGTGGAGGCCTCGGGAGCATCTTTTATGCCCGAAACACAGCAAAAACAAGCTGAAACAGAGCCAAAGGGGACATTCCCTGCTGAAGCCGTTGGCAGCTGCTCTGCAGCCGCTACCAGCGGGTCTTCAGGCAGCCCAAAAACCCCAGGCTCTGTCCCAGCCGCTGGTAGCTGCTGCAGAGCCGCTACCAGCGGCACCCCCCCTAAAAAAAAAAAAAAAAAAAAAAAAAAAAAAAAAAAAAAAAAAAAAAAAGGAATCAGTATCAGCCGCTGCCAGCGGGCCTCAAGCCGCTACCAGCGGCTCCACCAGCCTCCCCGATATTTTACCCCTTATTTCCCCCTTTCCAACTCCTACCTTCATTACTCCTTTCGTAAACCCCAATTCCCACAAACCCTTACTCCTTTTCTCCTCCTTCTCTCTATTCTTTCATCCCCTTACTCCAATTGCACCGATCCCCTACCAATCTCCCTTTCCCAAGTCCTTGCCTTTCATCCACTCCTCAATTCCCATCACAATTACAACCTAGATTTTCCATTTTCTCTTGATTTCAAGTGTGACATTGAGTTGGTTGTGAAGTTGTGCAAGTTGAATTTCTCGTAATTGAAAGTGAAGGTAAAGGTACAAGCATACAATTAGAGTCATGGGTGGGGATAACAAGAGGTCTAAGGCATCATCTCCACCAAGACCCCCAAGGGGCAAGAAGCAAGGTGCTTCTTCTAGTCAAGGTGAGGCACCTCCATTGCCTCGAGGGGATGGATTCATGGGTGTGCGGTTGAATTCCAAGGAGAAGGGGATATGGACTAAGCTTCAACAACCACGACGAACGGTGCAATGCACCAAGTTTTTTGACTTAGAAGCTTTGCAAGAGCTAGGCATGGAGGAAGTAGTGCGGCTCTTGCTACGGAAAGTGGGTCTGGAGAATTTCATGACCAAATGCGCCCCCACCTATGTCAGGTATACCTATGAATTCCTTTCAACTCTTGCTAAAGGACGTGATCAAATATCCTTTAATTTGAATAATAGGAATTATGTTGTGTCTTATGATGATATGCGAATGGCATTTGGTTGGGATGCACCCCCATTGGTGAACCATTGGGGTGATTATAGCACGTACTCGTCCTGAACATTTTGGAGGGCTATAACTGGTTGTGAAGTTGACCCTCATGGTGATCATAGCTTCAAGATCACTCACCCATGCCTTAGACTCGTTCATAGGTTTATTTCGTCCACCATACTATGTCAAGGAGAAGCTACTAAGGTTCCCAAGGCTACATTATCTTATTTGTGGGTGATGACCCCTGAGGGTGTCGGCACCCCCAATTGGGTCGATATTTTTGTAGATAGCTGTGTGAAAGTGCGGTCAAATTCAAGTGGCCACATTAGCATGGGTGGTATGGTCTCCCTGCTCGCTTGTTATTCAAATGTTCCACCCCCCGCAGATCTTGTGCCAGTAGATTCGACGTACCTAACTTATAACATCATGACTCTGGTCAAGATTGGTTTGTTATCGCGTTCCCCCGTCGTCGGTAGTTATTTCTGGCGATATGGGCCACAGGGCCTGAACTATTTTAGAATTCCTCGTCCCGAGGGACGAGCTTTGCCTTATGGCCCTGCCATCACAGACTTCCTCCTTGCGCCCGACCCAGATGTTGCTCCTTATTTAGGAGATGCCGAAGTGATAGTTGAGAACATGGGGGAGGAGAATCCCGATGTTCAAATGGGCGGGGAGTATGTGGATGAAGAAGGGGGTGAGGATGCTGCTGGAGTGCAGCACGATGATTGGCCTCACTGGAGGGCTGATGTAGATGATAGACTAGAGGAGGTGTGCGATGGGATGCAAGAGCTGCTTGCATATCAGAGAAGCATGAGTCGGTTTTATACCGCTCAATATCCACAGTATGAGCCCCCAACTGAGGCGTTCATGGATCACCTGGCATCCCGTGCTTTGCGTCGTTCCGAGAGGCGTGCTTCTCGGGGTGATGCCAGCTCTTCTGGCTCTGGAGGTCCCTCTCATTGAGATGGTAACGATTTTCTTCCTTTTCCCTTACTTTTGGTTTCATTGTAGTTGTTCTTGCATCGAGGACAATGCCTCATTTAAGTAGGGGAGGGGAAGCTTTTCATTGGATATTTTTGAAATTTTGTATAGTTATCTTGATTTCATGATTTGTATAACTATCTTAATTGTGGTTCAATGAAAAAAAAATGCAAAAAGAAAAAGAAAAAAGAAAAAAAAATTGAAAAAAAAAGAAAGAAAAAGAAACCCGCTAAGCCGAAAACCTGAAAAGGCGGCTTAGGCAAAAATGGGGGCCCGGTTAGGTTGAAAACCCGAAAGGGCGACCTAAGAAAAAAAGTGGCTAATGAGTGGGTGAGAAAGTGAGATTTGGAAAAAGATGAGAGGCTAGGATGAAAACCCGAAAGGGCTCCTAGGCAAAATGAGAGAAGAGAGAGAAAAATTCGTGAATTTGCGCATCTATTTGCCGGAGTCGGTGTCATAAGGGGAGGAGAAATATGGAGGTGTCGGGTAGGTCTCATCTTGATCTTTTTGGGAGATAGTTGAAGTTCGGGAGAAGTGTTGATCATGCTTAGAAAGCTAGAGTTATTTTTCTTGACTTTTGAGTGTGGAAGTGTTTTCTTTTGTGGACTTTTGGTTTAGTTGAGTCTTGTTTGCCCAATTTTATCAAAAGTTTCGTGTGGTAGGATAGTTGAGAATATCTATGCTCTTGGCTATGTGCTTGTTGTTCTAGGTTGGTTTTGGGGGATGAGTTGAATGTACAAAAAAATGAAAAAGGGAGTTTGTGAAGTGAGAAGGCGGTTAGTTGGTGGTTGCTAGGATGTCTTCTTGAGTTTGAATGTGTAGAGCTTGTTCGGTTCCGCCATCTTCTGTTTTGAACCTTAATGGGGAGATGTGTTCTATTCTCTAAGTTTACTCGAGGGCGAGTAAAGGTTCAAGTATGGGGGAATTTGATAAGCCGTCTTATCAAGGGTTGAGAGAAGAGTTTTAGGGTGTGTTTTGATGTTGTGCATGAGTTTTTAATAGCTTTTGTGAGTTTCGGGCGGTGATCTCACTTGTGTGCAAAAGCCGGGATTTATAGGTGTTAGTGAGTGAGTTCGGGAACTAATGAGGAGGATTATAGAGTATGGACCTTAGCTCGTGATTTGAGAAGCGTGATGGAGCTTGGAAGAGCAAGGGAGAAATCTTGAGTAAAGGTGAAGCAAAGCTAGAAGAAAGAGCAAAGAAGACAGCAGAAGACAGCAGAACCGCTGCCAGGGCCGCTGGCAGCTGGCCAGAGCCGCTGGCAGCGGGTCAGCCAGAGAGGACGAAGTGTTTTGCTGCTTTAGCCGCTGCCAGCGGGTCCCGAGCAGCTGGCAGCGGGTCTTCCAGATTTCGGGGCCTGTTTTGGTTATTTTTCAGTAGTTTGCTTTGTCTTGGCTCGTGTTTTGTATTTATTTATTATTTTTATTATTGTTTTATGTTATCTTAAGTATGGAAACATATATATAGTCTATTTTTATGAAGAGTTAGAGGAGGTTAATTAGTGAGAATTAAGTTAGAGAGAAGTAAAAGTTTTCTAGGGTTCTTGGCAAATTTCAGAAATCTTTGTTTTTGAATTAGAATCCATGGAAGCTTAATCTTCCGGATTCTTGGTTAAAGATTGAAGCTTTTGGCTACGAATTGTGAGATTTCTTTTCTCTTTATTATCTATTGAATGTTTATTATTCCTTTGAATTATTTCATGATTTGCTTTAATCAATTGCTAGGTTAGAATTGTTAGATTCGCTTGCATCTAATTAATCTTTCCAAAGTAGCAACTTTGGGTTATGAATGCATGCTTTTGATTGATAACTTAAAGAGGGAATAATATTATTGAAGAAATTAGACCGCTTGTGTTAATTTATTCAATCCTTGTTGATTTCTCCGTTTATGTTCTTCTTGTGGATGATTTAGAGCGCTTGTCTTAAATTATACATTAGAAAGGGTTATAAAGGAGCGCTTTGCTATTTCTAACTAGCTTATGAGAATTTAGAATTTAGAATTCTACAACAAGGTGTTCAATAGTGTTTGATTAAAGAGGCTTCTATGATCAATTTGTATGTTCAATTGTGGATTTCGCATAACCAAGACCGTTATTCTCATTGATTGCATACTATTTACGTTCATTGTTCTGATTTAGTTTAATTGTCACCATTGCTTGTCAAAACCCCCTTGTTACTTAGATTACTACGTTCCTAGAGTAATTCCACTTAGGTTTGCAGTTATTAGTCCCTTTTTCCCTGTGGATTCGAACTCGACTCCCCTAACTACGTTTATTTGCAGTTAGCTTAGTTGTGATATTTTTGGTTGCATACGACTGAGGCACACCACTACCCTAACAGTGACATATATGCCACTCATCAAAGTACGGGTAAAATGGCCCTTGAACATTATGGTTATAGCTTTGACTCATAACCTGGTTTCAAACCATTAACTCTCCCTTGACCCCGATATTCCTCATCGGTACCAATAGGAGGGATACTTGTTGGCATTGACAGAGGGAGAATATTTGCATGAGATATATTCATATTTTCTACTCAAGGATATTCCAAAGGGATATTTTTCCTTTGATTTGATTAGTTAATCCTAGTACCTAAAGCAGTTAGAAGATTCATCAACTTTCCATTAACTTGGTTATGTTTTTCCACTAAAGATTCAAGTCTTGTAACTATTTCGGTTGATACAATTTTATTTAAAGCCACGTAAGTAGTGTTCAGAGTTTCATTAATATCTAGAATGATCCTATCCACTTGTCTCATAACCAATTGGTGGGAAATGGAGTCAAAATTCCTTAACTCGACAGGTACCACTCTGGCGGTTTGTTCTACCATGATAAGATAGTAGTTATCCAGCTGTTCTCTATTGTTTTCTTTAGATCCTCCATTAGACTTTTGCAATTTCCACATGTTTTGTGTACATTATATTGAGTAAGTTTTTGGTAGGAGAATGGCTTTCCCCTCTATCCAAAACCAACTCATCTTGCCTTTGTGTTTGAGGCTTTGTTTAGAAGAGTGTGCCATGTATTCAGTTGGCAGTAGAGTTTATAGATCTTGTTGATACTCTAAAATTGTCTCAAGATTGAGTTCAGATGAAGTAACATTTTTCTGAGTATTTCCTTTACGTGTTGAACGCTTAGGAGCCATTAGAAAAACTTCTATAATAACATGGTTAAATGGACATTGTTTAGTTTTTCCTAATGTAGTCGCCACAAAACTTGTTGAGGAAAATATTGTTCATTGTCAACTAGTCAAATACCCTATCTTATTCTGAGTATCAAGGGGTTGCCCCTCAAGTTATCTATTTCATAAGAATATAACCTTGCTAACGTAACAAAAACAAATAATAAGGAAACTTTTCCAAAGAAATTAGACAAGTAAGATTGCTTGAAGAAGCGAGTAGATGAATATATTACAAAACAGACAAATGCTTTTTACTAATTGAAGAAAAGTCTGGTCTACAATTGTACAAATTGAAGGAGAAGTCACCTCCATGTTCATACAATTAGAAAAGTTGACCAATTCTTCAATACATGCTATGGAAAATTACCCTATCGTTTAGCTACTAACCCAAGGGAAATATAAGAAGCTAAGAAGAAAGCTTAAAAGAAATGGAATGGTTTTTGTTTATTGATTTGTTGTGTCATTCATACGGTTCCCTTGTCTCTATTTATGAACAAATTAGAGTGGTTATGGCTGATTCCCATAACTGTTTTGCAGTTATTTTCTCTTTGCACCAGCTCTCTTTGAAAATCAGATTGCGTACTTCACCTCTAAACCATTCCTTTCTTTACGTTAGGCCTTTGACTAACTTCAACGAATTTTCACTTGCTATCATTTTTTGACTCAAAACCTTTTATTGGTTCGGTCTATACAACTCGGTCAATTGGATTAAGCTCAAGGAAAAGTGAAGAAAACTCAAATTTTGGATTTTTCGGTGTAACTAATATTAAGAATTTTATTCAATATCCGACAAAATGGGAAAAAAGGTTAATTTTTTAATGGAAAAAGCTATAAGGCTATAAGGGCTATGTATAAGTTGCTATAAAAATAAAGTATTTATGAAATGTATTTATTAATTACAGTGATTTGAGCGTGATTTTGTCATTGCTTCTTTAATTACTATTAAATAAAAAAAAAAGATATTTAATGGTTACATATAGCTTGAACACTATATATAACATTACCCTTTTTTTAATAACTTACAAAATCAAAATTATTATTCCAATGTAATTTATTCAAAATTTAGAAGCTAGTTTGACATTTTTTTGTTTTCAGTTTTTTGATTTTTTGATTTTTTTTTTAAAACAAAAAACAAAAACAGTAAACAAGAAAAAGATGTTTTCATTTTTTTGCTGTTAATTTTAAAATTTCTATTTTAATAAGTTTGACTAATTTTTGATTCATTATATGTAGAGCTATCAATTAGGATATTCAAATCGGGTTCGGATCGAGTCAAATCAGGATAAGATTATGTCAGGTCAATCAAGCCTCAAATCAGGTTAAGTTTCGAGTCTGGTCAGTTTCAGTCAAGGTTATTTCGGGTCCTTCACTCTTTCGGGAGTAGGTTGAGTTCGATTCGAGTTAAATTCAGATCTTTAATTTCAATTTCAACAAGCAAGTTTTTTTAACTACTCTTTTTTATAATCTTCTTTTTCCCCCGGCCAGTTGGTTCGATTCAGGTGTTGAGTCGAGTATAGATGGGTTAATATATGGTACATGTGGATTCGGGTTAGGGTTGGGTCAGATAATTATTTGGTCCGATAATCTTAAAGTTGGATCATTCTTGGTTTTAGTTCAAGTTCTATTCAAATAAATACTGATGTGGTCAAGTTGAATCTATATAATTACGTCTTGCATAATTTGATCAAGTATTATCAAGATTTTATTAAACTTATATATGAATTTTATTGAACAAAAGGTATATAAGCTAAACAAATTGTACCAATATGTTGTTATTGATTTAGGGTTTACAAAATTGTACCATATATAAGTTGAACAAAAGGTATATATAATTTTATTAAACCTTCCATGACTCGGCGAGTTAATAACAGGTTGTGTTAGGTTATAACCATTTTCAGGTTCTAATTGTGTCGGGTACTATAGGCGTCGTTCGAAGTGCGCCTACGTTAAGCATGTTGTGAATATGATAGGCACTCATAGGAAGTGGGAATTGACATAATACGATTAGGGACAAATAAAGTAGGGAGTCGCCAACAAGTTTTTAAGGAACATGTAAACCGTTCACAGATCATAAAAGGCAACCACGATTAAAGGGACAACGAAAGGCAACAACGATTGACCTGTGAAGGTTACACCCCATTCATAATCCATGAGATTACTAACTCGATATGGTTCGGAACCACGAAAGGAGGATCGGGGATGATGGTACAAAGTGAGTCATGGAGTCACATTCGCCCGTATTGGCCTCTACTCGATTCTTATTGTGAAAAGCATTCATGCGATCTCAAAGGCATACAAACAAAATATTCAATTTGCTCCAAATTATTATTAAGCTAAATTGGTTGAATATTAATGAAACATATAATTCTAAAATATTAGTGATCACTTTAATTAATAACAAAATTAAAAAGGAACCTAAACCGGTTGTCCAAATTATCTTATTAGTCGTGATTTTCAATTACATATTCCCTTTAAACATGCAATATGGTGATCATAATAAATAATAGAATAAACATTAATATTGGAAGCAATTTAACAATAATAGCGTTAGTCAAATCAAATATAAATTAACCTAATCATGATACTAGCAATATAAAATAAAATAAGAGTAATTAAATGAATTAATTACTCACATTCCGTGCGTTCCATAAAATTGCTACATCATGAGTAAATTGTTAGTAACTTCAATAAAAAAATATAAACTAAATGATAATTAAATTAAATAAATGTAGAGTTGATTTGGTACAAACCCTTAGTTATTTGTACCTTTCACGCCTTGGTTTAAAGACAGAACCTCGGGTTAAGTATGGACTCTTGGAGTGCTTAAGAGAAGAATGGCGTAATTAGGAATACAGATTTATGGCTTAGAATATGGGAGAGAGAGAATAAAATGATTTTTGGTGTAAAAGAGATGAAGAGAGAATGATTTTATGCCCCGAACTGCAGAAAGGGGGGTCCTATTTATAGGGAAAATGAGCAGAGCGAGGGAACACACGGAACCCTAAAAAAATAAAAACCCTAAAAATTAACACCGTGACACGACAGAGAACACCGTGACACGGTGCCTGGCAACGTCAGATGGGGAAAATCCTGTGACACGGTGGAAAACAGTGTGACGCGAGATAAAAACAAACCTACAGAGGATAAAACGCGTTTAGGGATTACGCGGAGCAATCCCGTATCACGGGGTGTGCACCGTGACACGGGAAGACATGCCGTGACACGGTGGATTTTTTGCGTCTAGATTCTTAAGCGCGTGGTAATGAAACGCGCAAAAGAAAAGGGAAAGCACCGTGACACGGTGAAAATCCCGTGTCACGGTACCATACCCCGTGCCACATCATCATCCCTCGTGACTCAGGGAATTTACGCGTTCTTAAACAAGCATAAGAATTCTCGTGTCACGGAACCCAGCACCGTGACACGTTGAGAATTCCCGTGTCACAGTACCAGGCCCCGTGCCACGTCACATTCCCCCGTGACGCGGTGGTTTTGTTGCCTGCGCGACGATTCCAGGTTTTTACCCGTTTTTAAAATCATCTTAACTTTTGATCCGTAACTTGGAATAAGGAATATAATACATCATTGGAAATCTTATCAATTATACTTTCTAACCCAATCAGAATCAGGTAAAAATGATTTGTATATTTTAAGATATGCACGTTTTAGTGAAAGGGTGTCGGGTTTGGGTCGAGATTAGTGTTTGCTCATATCGTTTTCATTATAGCTCGGAATTGGGCTTATGATATATGGTTGGAAAGCGTATTTCAATGACTATACAACCAAATAATAATTTGATCAAAATTATATATCCATCAAATCAGTTCAGCTCGGTTTTGTGATGTGGATACGGAAAGTGGAAAATAGGTTATGGTTTAGGGAAATGAGCTAGAAATTGGATTGGTTCATAAAATATATTGGATAGAACATAGATTTAAGCACTCCAAATATTAAATACTCAACCGGACTAATAACAGCGGTGAAAGGTTGTTCATCATCGAGTTTGGTTTTGGGGAGACATTTTTAGGTGTCTACAAAAGCCCCCACTTTGACAGATTTGTAGAAATGTCAGTTTCAAAAACGATAGTCAAAGTATTCGATAGGGAGGAGGAATGATTCAGGACATTCTACAATCCTAAATCACTCTGTTTACGCAGATACCGGCAAAAAAGTGTTAGTTCTACAGATTAAAGAGTAAAGGGGTAGAATGCTTATCTGACACCGGTGTATCGGCGACAAATGAGTGTGGTAGCTTCCTATGCTTGAAGGAATCAACCGAATGACGTTTGTTGAAATACTTTCCATGCCTGAGGAAAGTCGACTGATGAGTTTGGTAGCTTTCTAAGCCTAAAGAAACCTACCGGATGATACTTTCCATGCTTGAGGAAAGTCGACATAAGAATTTGGTGTTTTTCTATGCTTTAAGAAACCCACCGATAATACTTTCCATGCTTGAAGAAAGCCGACAAAGGAATTTGGCGGTTTTCTATGCTTAAAGAAACCCACTGATAATACTCTACATGCTTAAGGAAAGTCGACAGATGATTTTGGCAGCTTTCTATGCTTGAAGAAATCCACCGGAGAATACTTTCCATGCTTGAGAAAAGTTAACAGATGATGAGATTGCAAGTCTCTGTGTATCGAGAACCTTGCGTCGTGAAATAATGGTGGTTCGATTGTCCCCGAACGTGGGATGTAGTTGGTTTGCTTGTCCCAGAACGTGCGCTTTAGTTGGTTCGCCTGTCCCCGAACGTGGGCTGTAAATGATTCGATTGTCTCCGAATGTAGGTTGACCCCGGACGTGGGCTATAGATGGTCTGCTTGTCCCCAGACGTGGACTGTAGATGGTCCGCTTGTCCCCGGACGTGTGCTGTAATTGAGACTTGCAAAATTAAATTTGCCAAGGGACTCGTATAGACTATGATTGACTTGACTAACTGACTTGACCAAGCTTTGACTTGACACGACATGATATGTGTATAGCTTGTGGTTGTGTGTGTATATGGTGTGTGTCTGTAAACATAAGCAACAGAAAATGCAAAAGCAAAAATTTTCCGTCATTTTTGTCATGAAACGAGTGGAAGGTACTGACTTTCTCTCGAAAAAGAAAGACGTAAAAAATGAAGTTTTGTTTTCGAACTTCCCTCGATAAAAATTTTGAAAAAGTTTTTTAACTTCCCCAAAAGAAAATAATGAAAAAGGGAAGAAGTTTTGAACTTCCTCCTTGAGCAAGACGAAATAAATCATATGGATTAAATTGCTTTCTTGAAAATAATGTATGCATGATGCATGTTCTTAGGCCAGGAGGCTAAGGACAATCACATCATGTGACACGATAGATGAATGAACTTAGGTCATGGAGCTAAGCATCATATATGGTGTAAAGAAACGATCTTGAACGTCACTTAGGTCTGGAAGCTAAGCACATATATAAATGAACTGCTTATTGCATAATGAACGTTGCTTAGGTCAAGGAGCTAAGCACATTATGCTTTGTATGATTACAAATCATTGATATATAAATGTTTCTTAGTACATTATGTGATGCATGAAACAATGAATATTTCTCAGGTCAGGAAGCTAAGCAAGTATACACTATTTCTTCTAATGAATGTTGTCTTGTAAGATGATGAAACATGCACAGTGTCGAAACAAGATTTCATGATAAAGAGTTCTTAAAAGGAAGGATGATATGGATATGGATGTGTGAGTGAAGTGTGTGAGTGTGATACTAAGGCTGGCTCCAAAGGTTATGGTGATGGAAATATAGGTGAGAAAAGTCAAAGATGATGACTTTTTAGGCTGGGTAGGCTAAATGATGTGGGTTCAAGCCCCCAAGTCTGGCCCTAAATGGGTAGGGTCATAGGAATAAGCATTGGATATTCTTTGACTCGATCATACATATGAATGTGAATGTGGTCGTACCTCGATATGAGGTTGCCTAGGTACCCGTTAGGAATCAGGCCGAACGTAGCTCTAACCGAACTTTGCACAAGTGTATGTACACCTCAAAGAGGTCTTCCAAGGGTTGTAATGTGGTTAAGCTGATGGTTTAAGGAAGAAAGGGGTAAAAGGCTCAAGACCCGTGAGAAGCCTCAAGATGTGTAATTGTGAATTTGAAAATTTTGAATTTTGCAAGTTTATTTTTTATTTTTTATTTTTTTAAGCTTTTCGTTTTTTTTTTTAATTCTTTTGAATCAATATAGGCAATCTCGGATCATGCGGTCCATCACTCACTTAGCATTCATGTTTCTTAGGCACGGTACCAAGCACTTGATAAGAAACGCAATTCAAGATGTGTTCGTGTTAAAGACAGTGGAACACTTGCCTTTAGACATTGTTTTATTGTTGCTTTGCTGCTTGTTTTTTTACTTACTTTTTGAATGTTATATAATTACACATCTTCCAATCCCAGGGTTAAGTGAATATGGGTTGAAGAAATGAAGGCTAAATGTTATACGAGGCTCAAAGTGGTTGATGAAGAAATGGAATGTGATTGAACGGTTAATAGGGAATGACAGGGTTGCAAAGGTGCCTCAAGTCATTGGTGTTCCTTGTGTTTAGTTCAGTAATTGATTTTTTTTTTTAGAATGAATGAATGAAAAATGCTATGATCGAGATGTAAAGGAAATTTGCTCACATGAAACATATGAATTCAAAATGGAAAACCTATGCTAGTCATGAATGGGGGATTGAGATGAATGATTAAAAAAAAAAGAAATCATGAAATCTTGCACGAAGGATCTGTTGTGCGCCTTGTGTTCATTACTTCTTGCCGACTGGAAGGACAGGAAGTTTGTTTGCATCCACCGAGTCTTGAATGACGTCCTTCAAATTCCAACGTTGCTCCGTAGTGTGGCCTCTTCCTTGATGGTACTTGCAATGGGCATTGGGATTCCATTTGGCGCTCCTTTCTTCAGGTTTTGGCTCTGGAAATGACCCAATAGGTGTGATCAAGCCTTGACCGTAAAGGCAATCAAAGGCCGCATCATAATTCATTCCTAAAGGAGTGTAAGTTCTTTTTTTCTTGGGCAATGGAGCATCAAGAGCTAACACTTCATTGAGATCAACTTGGCTTATATTGTTAGTAGTATTTTCGTGCTTAGAAGACGAAGAAGAAGGATGGTCGTTCTTCTTGTTTTTCCTAGTGTTATTATTGTAACTAACAGTAGTCTTTATTAGCTCATCCTCGATATTGATGCCGATGTCGTATATAGCTTCGAAAGTGTTCAATGGAAGAAATTTGAGATGTTCCATATACTTGTGAGTCAGATTTTGAATAAAGAGGCGAACCATCTCTCTTTCTTTGGGAGGATCTACCAAGAGTGAAGTTGTTTCCCTCCACCTGTTCAGATAAGCGGTGAGGACTTCATTCTCTTTCTGTTTGAGAATGGAGAGTTCACGTTTAGAAGTTTTAGTTTGAATGTTACACTTGTAACGATTCATGAAACTATCGGTGACATCTTGCAAAGTCGCAGTACGCTTGGCATCTAGGGAATAAAACCATTGTTGGAAAGCATGTTCTAAGGAGAGAGGGAACACCGTAGGGAAGAGTGCTACGTCCAATCCCTTAAGAGCCATGGTTGCAGAAAACGCCTTCAAATGGAATATTGGATTGTCAGTAGGCTTGAACTTTAGAATATCAGCTGTGGAGAACTTTTCAGGGAGTCTGTCCTTCACATCCAAAGGAGTAGGAGGCTGTTCCACATAGGTGAAATCCTCATAAATCTTGCTCATTTTCTCTTTGATCTTGTCCATTGCAGCCGCAGTAACATTATTTTGCTCTACTGTGTTGACTCTGGTAGTGAGCTTGCAACATGGTAGACATCGTTTCAATGGACTTGTTAATGTTCTCAATATCTTCCTTAGTGGGAATTGGGACAAATTGAAAGTAGTTTGAAGATGATGAGTGATGTGGAGATGGTGAAGTTCTCTTTAAAGCCTAAGAGGTTGATGTAGTAATGACTCGAACCGTACCAATCTACCCCTGCTCCTTGACCAAGTACTGTGAAATGAAATAAATTCACTTAATTGTTTGACTCATTGCTCAAGATAGGAAAGGAAGGAAAAAATAGACATTTGAAAACAGGTAAGAAAACTCCACTCATTTTTTTATTATGACGAAAAAAAGGGTGCATGAATATACGATCATAAACGACCTGGTGCACGATTAGAGTCGGAACATAAAGAAAATGTGTGGACTATACTTGACTCGTGAGTAATTAAGTGATGTTATAAGACTCGTGGTATGATCGTATGGCTAGACATGTTAACAGTAACCAAAATGACTACGCGAGGACCAAATTAACACAAAAGATTAAAAAAAAGATGACTAGACTTATTTCCTAGGCACCGTGACACGGCAAACTGTACCGTGTCACGGTACAAGATGCCGTGACGCGGTGATCATTTCTATTTTTTTTTATTTTGCTGGAAATCCACCGTGCCACGGTGAAAATTGTCGTGACACGGTAAACATCTCCGCGGCGCGGTAGAGCTAACGTGGCACGACATTTTTTTTTTAGATTTAAGAGTTTGTGCTAATTACTAAGTGAGTACGGTCCATTGGCAATCGTTAGTCATAAAATAATCCACCATAGACAAAGAATGATCGTTATGGTTCGGGTCAAAATGATCAAATATGCTCACATAGAACATGTAGGCACCATGATGCAAAGCAGAGTTTGCAACCTAAGGTCAAGTTCTATGTTTGACTATGGTCAGGTTTATTTGGTGTCAATAGGGTACCATGGTTAAGAGTTTGGACGCGTTAGCAAGGCATCCTCCCTTGAGGGTGTATGCCAACGGGCGGCTCCGCGAGTTCGTGATGAAATCGAACTCGACTCCATGGTTTGGGTGGATTTAAAAACTCGGATGAACCCTTATTGCCATAAGAGTTTTTGGGTTGATAGAGCTTAAATTCCCCGGGGCGAAGACGTATGTAGAACACACACGTTTTTTAAGAAAAACCGAAGGAAGTTGACTGTGAGAAGAGAAAATAAGCCACTGGACTAATTTAAGGTCTGCCGTGACACGAAAGAGTGCACCGTGTCACGGTGCTGCACACCGCGTGACTGTGTACTGCACCGTGACACGGAAGAATCTTCCGTGGCATGGCAGTCAGAAAATCTGACTGGTGCCCTGTTTTCCTTCGTTCGCAATCAAGTTATTAAATTTTTCCTACGGGACAGACCTAAATGCGATGTTAAAACGTCTATGCTTATGCAAAAATGCCAAATTAATCACAGGAACATTTTTCAAGAATCTTTAAAGTCTCATCCACTCATCTTAATTAAATATCGATCATTTAAATCGATAAATAACCAAGAATCCTCCCTAGTGGAGTCGCCAAATTGTAGGTGTCGCTCAAAGTACGCCTACGTTAAGCATGTTGTGAATATGCTTGGCACTCATAGGAAGTGGGAATTGACATAATACGATTAGGGACAAACAAAGTAGGGAGCCGCCAACAAGTTTTTAAGGAACTTGTAAACCGTTCACGAATCATAAAAGGCAACCACGATTAAATGGACAACGAAAGGCAACAACGATTGACCAGTGAAGGTTACACCCCATTCATAATCCATGATATTACTAACTCCATATGGTTCGGATTCACGAAAGGAGGATTGGGGATGATGGTACGAAGTGAGTTATGGAGTCACATTCGCCCGTACTGGCCTCTACTCGATTCTTATTGTGAAAAGCATTCCTACGATCTCAAAGGCATACAAATTAAACAAAATATTAAATTTGCTCCAAATTATTATTAAGCTAAATTGGTTTAATATTAATGCAACATATAATTCTAAAATATTACTGATCACTTTAATTAATAACAAGATTAAAAATGAACCTAAACCGGTTGTCCAAATTATCTTATTAGTCATAATTAAATTAAATAAATGTAGAGTTTATTTGGTCAAAACCCTCAGCTATTTGTACCTTTCACGCCTTGGTTTAAGTACGGAACCTCGGGTTAAGTATAAACTCCTTGGAGTGCTTAAAGGAAAAATGTCGTAATTAGGAATATAGGTTTAAGGCTTAGAATATGGGAGAGAGAGAATATAATGATTTTTGGTGTAAAAGAGAGGAAGAGAGAATGATTTATGCCCGAACTGCAGAAAGGGGAGTCCTATTTTTAGGGAAAATGACCAGAGGGAACACAAAGAACCCTAAAAAGATATAAACCATAAAAATTAACACCGCGACACGGTAGAGAACACCGTGAAACGGTGCCAGGCACCGTCAGACGGGGGAAAATCCCGTGACATGGTGGAAAACAGTGTGACGTGGGACAAATACAAACCTACAGAGGATAAAACGCGTTTAGGGATTACGCGGAGAAAATGCGAAGCAATCCCTTGTCACGGGGTGTGTACCATGACACGGGAAGACATGTCGTGACACGGTGGAGTTTTTGCGTCCAGATTCTTAAGCGCGTGGGAATGAAACGCGGAAAAGACTCGGGAAAGCACTGTGACACTGTGAAAATCCCGTGTCACGGTACTATACCCCGTGCCACGTCATCATCCCCTGTGACACACTGGAGTTTTTGCGTCTAGATTCTTAAGCGCGTGGGAATGAAACGCGGAAAAGACACGGGAAAGCACTGTAACACGGTGAAAATTCCGTGTCACGATACCATACCTCGTAACACGTCATCTTCCCCCGTGTCGCGGGGAATTTATGCGTTCGGAAACAAGCATAAGAATTCTTGTGTCACAGCACCTGGCACTGTGAAACGTTGAGAATTCCCGTGTCACGGTACCAGGCCCCGTGCCACGTCACATTCCCCCGTGACGCGGTGGTTTTGTTGCTTACGCGACGATTCCTGTTTTTTTAACCGTTTTAAAAATCATTATAACTTTTGATCCGTAATTCAGAATAAGGAATATAATATATCATTGGAAATTTTATCAATTCTAATTTCCAACCCAATCAAAATCAGGTAAAAATGATTTGTAGATTTTAAGATATGGCCGTTTTAGTGAAAGGGTGTCGGTTTAGGGCCGAGTTTAGTGTTTTGCTCATATCTTTTTTGTTATAGCTCGGAATTGGGCTTATGATATATGGTTGGAAATCTTATTTCAAGGCCTATCCAACCAAATAATAATTGGATCAAAATTATATATCCATAAAATCAGTTTATCTCGGTTTTGTGATGTGGATACGAAAAGTGGAAAATAGGTTATGGTTTAGGGAAATGAGCTAGAAATTGGATTGGTTCATAAAACATATTGGATAGAACATGGATTTAAGCACTCCAAATATTAAATGCTCAACCCGACCAATAACGGCAGTGAAAGGTTGTTCATCATCGGGTTTGATTTTGGGGAGACATTTTTAGGTGTCTACAGGTACTAGTTCGGGTTCGAATTGTTGTCGAGTCAGATCAAATTAGTTGACGATTACTATCTGGTCAGGTGAAGGTTCAGTTTAAGGTCATAAAGTATTGAATCAAGTCAGTTATTGGTTAACATTTGACGTGGTTTAGGTCGGGTTACAGGTTAGTAGTTTCATCCTATTGTTCGGGTGCAGGTCATGATCAGATCATTGTTGCTTCAGCCGGGTTCTCGGGTTAGGTCAGATTTTGACAGCTCTAATTATATGACATACATCAAAGAAAGGACTTTTTTAAAAGGAAAATTCTCAATGGTAGCTATGTTGTTTTGCTCATTCTCAATGGTAACAAAATATTTGGCAAATTCTCTCAAATAGCATTACTTTAATAAAATTCTATAACATGACAATATTCTTCCAATTAGCAACTAATTAGCTTAATCAAACAATAATTAGATTAAAAAAAAAAAAAAGAAAAAAACAATACATAACCCTTCCTTCATCCACCCTTAAGCTGCTGGCTACACATCGAAACCCCATCCCCATCCCCAAAAATACACCACCGACGCCTGAACCCCCACATAGTGTTTAAACCAAACCCCTATCAAAATCCTAACATCCCTCCACTTCTCTTTAATTGGCATCCCTAAATTCCGCCCTCCATCCTGCCATCTTCCGGTGTTTTCATTTTGGGGTTGGATTTTTGTGGCTTTAAGTTGGGCATTGGGGATTTCTAGGTGGGGATTTAGGTGAGGGTGTGTGGTTTTAGGAGTGATTGTGTGGGATTTCGGTGAGGATTGTGTGGTTCTCTATAGGTGGCTGAGTGAGATTCTGGTGACTGTGGTGAGAGAGATTTCGTTTTAGGGTGGCTGGGTAGGAGTTCGGTGAGGAGTGTGTTTTTGTTTTAGTTTATTTTTTTAAAAGAATTTTTTTGTTAATTATTGTTAAATTAAGTTAAATAGTTGCTAAATTGTAAAAATATTGTTATGTAAAGGAATTTTATAAAAACTAAAGTTATTTGTGGGAGTTTGTCAAATATTTTGTTACCATTGAGAATGATGAAAAGTATATACTACCTTCGGTCCAAATTACTCGCAACTTTAGGGTCTTATTTGTGAGATATAAATTATTCCAAAGTTGCGAGTAATTTGGACCGGATGTAGTAGCTATCATTGAAAATTTTCCAAAAATAAAAAAGGGTTTGTAGATGCGGCTTTAGCTACGCAACCCGCTCGATAAATAGATCATGCTAGCCCTTTATCTAGTCATATGGCCTAAGTCCATAGCATCCACCCGGCCCACTTTAATCTGCCCTCTTATACCAAAATGAAATTTTTTGACAACAAAAGCACATATCATACGGGTTATCGTCCGCCAAAATTAGGCAAAAACACTCTAGCGCGCGTACTCATTCCCTTGAAATAAATTCTGGTGCAAAAACATAAACCTGCAAACTGTACCTTCTCAACTCAACAGTGTAAATTCCTTCCAACATTAAACCCTTGAAATTATGTAAGTCCGCCTTTTCTTTTTATTCAAATTTTCACTATTTCCTTCTCAATTTCACTTGTTCTTGCTTCGGTTCTTCAAAATTTAGTGCTAAATTGGGGTTTTTTTTTGCTTCAATTGTCGAGGTTTTTCTTTTCTAAATTTTGCATTTTTACACCGCAGTTTTTGAGGGTTTTGATCGATTGTGAGAGAAGAAGATGGGGAAGATTTATCGGAAACAGATGGTTGGTGATAGAACCAAAATTGCAGAAAAAAGTAAGGATTTTTGTACTCAATTCTTTGTTGTTTTTCTTGAATTTGTGGGAAATTTGGTTAAAATTGATTGTATATAATGTTAATATTTTCCTCCTTTTTAGATACTCAATTCTTTGTTGTTTTCTTGAGTATATGGAAAATTTGTTTGAAATTGAGTGTGTATTTATGTCAATTCTTGTTTTGATTCATCTCAGTGTCAGTGCATATGATGCTTATGGGTTACAATGGAGATTATAAATCTATGCTTTCTCAAGAACTTAATAGTCGATTATGGAAGCGAGATGGTAAATTGAGTAGAAAACGAATGCGAAGATTTCATTTTTTGTTATTCACTGCTGATAGTCCTACATTGTTGTCTTTCACTGTTGCATTGGGGAGGTTAATTTGGAGTAATAAACTGATGGCGAAACGAAGAAATTTTGAGAAGAAACTGTCTGAGAAGATTAAAGAATGGAGTGTTAAGAAGAAAAAAAGGCGAGGAAAACCGGGTAAATTGAGGGCGAGGAAGTTGAGCTTGAAGAAGGGGAAGAGGAAGAAAAGGAAAGAATATGTTGCGGTATCAAAGATTGTTTTCGGGTTTCAAATGAGACCGGTGTTGGGGTCGAGGTTGAGGATGGTGATCAAGCGGAAGGTGAGAAGACATCATAGTAAAAGTGATCATGGTAGTCAAATGTATAGGCTGGCAATGGCTATAAAGTATCTGTCTCTTCGAAATGTTTATGTTACATCGGAGTGGGAGTTTTGGACTATCTGCTTTGTTCAGGAAGTTACTGGTTTCTGGGGAAGCATTGCATTACAGGAGGACTTGAGCAATTCTTTGAGTTCGGTTGCTAAGGAGTTTGGACTCTATGTAGTCTCAGCTGACCATTTGGCGCGCCTGGAAAGTGGTTTCGGGTGTTCTTCCAGTCTTCGTTGTGTAGGTAATGATTTAATCTCTCTCTAATCCCACCTCCAAGCTATTATGGTGTCAAACTTTCTAATCTATTTGGCTGACATCGAATTAGAAAAAAAAAATGTTATACTGACTTTTGTTTGACACTTTGGCCTTTCCATGTCCATTTTTGAAACTTGAGTATTGGCATTGATGTGGGTGCTTGGATACTTTGTATTAGTTACAGAAATTGTAAAATGTTGTAGAAAATACCCTGTGTTTCATTTTTGCAAGTTAATGTAACATAACCTCCAAAAGATGAATATATGTATTTGATGTTTGGCACTTTTGCTTATGATCTGGGGTTGATTTTAATGATGTAGTTCCGTGGAAAAGGTGTGTAATAAACTGACCTAAGGAGAGTTAATATGGGTAGTCTAGAATTGTTCGTTTAATAGTTTTAAGTTTTATTGCAAAATAGGGAAAGTGGAGAAAGGAAAGGGTAGGCAGATTTTTGGAGTGAATCCTTAAGATAGTTGTGATTGTAAGTGCCTATTTTTAGAGTTTTGACCTCAATTCACTAGTGGAGACTTGCAGCATAAAGCTGCTGACTTTTGAAATCGTTTGTTATCAATCAGAGCAGTCTTTTTCCTTCTATCTTATTGTTAATTACAAATACTGCAATGCTAGGTGGTGTTTACAAATATACAAATCAGATTGCTAGACTATAGCAAGGTGGTATTTACTTAAAATTTGAAATAATGTAGACCCAAGATTGTGTTTCCTTGTGTGTAACATTTCATGTACCTTGTATATGTAGGTATGCTTGCATTTGCTAGATGCTGTTTGTTCTGTTATTTATATTTTTTGCTGGCTTATGTTAGAGGCTCAGAGCTGAATATCTCGAGCCAATACCTGTTCATTATTCTGCCATGGTGTTTTGCTTATGGCTTGATTTACTACTAACTTTTTTACTTGCCTGAAACACTTGCTGTCAAGGAAATTTTCATCATTCTGACAGATGTACCATACATCTAAAGCTTATTTCAAATCTATTCCGTGTCAGGATAGAGATATAGTTTGCAACTTTGCTAGTTTGCCTATTTTATACTGCTAGAATCTGTCTTTACCTATAAATCAAGGGAAAGTGAACAGAGTAAATTACTGAAAGAAAAAAAAAAAAAAAATATGAATCTATAGAGTTCTAAATGCCTTCTCAAGACTTCTGTGGTTTCAGCATATATGTACCTATGAATCTATGCAAGAATCTATGCAAGCTGTTGTATATCTTTTGGAAAGTTTGTGAATAATTCTAATTGAGTACTAAAATTGTTGATGTATCACATGTCTGATGTACCTGTAATGGAAAATAGTTGCTAAAACTTTAAATCATGGACCGAAATTCTATAATGTTTCTTGAAGATGGCATGATCGATAAAGACCCGTCACATTTATGTGAATTATCTGATTTAAATTACTTTCTGTTGCATATATATGAACCCTGAATTAGTGATAAATTTCTATATGAACTTTGCCCTTGTTATTTCACTTAAGCATGCTTTCTCCAGCTGTACATGTCTGAGAGATACAATGGAATGCTCAAATACTGTCTTTCCTCTTGGCTCTCTTCTTTTTTTCTATATGTTTTACCCAGTTCATATCTTCATGATCCTACTTAACTGTGTTCACTTATGCTAGCCATCATGTGCTTTGATTGCCTCTTGTGTTGTTCTACATTCAATCTAAACATGTCGGTTTAATCTAGATCCCTCTACTGCCACACGAACCCTCCCACCCCCCTCCTTTCTTTAAAAAAAATGTCTGCCTATCCTGTCTTTCTCACTCTCAGTACTTGACTCCTTCAGTCCTTCCAAGTAATAACTATGGGCTTTTTATGCAGGTTGTCGAGTAGACTAACGATGTAGAGAATGTATATCCAATACATGACTCATCAAGATCTTTTGGTTAGATATATTTTGATTTTTCTCACTGTGTTCTGACTGCTTGTATTCAATAGTAGAAGTGGGTTGCAGAATATCTCAGATGGTCCTAACTTAGTAGTTAAAATGTACATAATACATTAATCTCTCTCGTATAGGATATCAATGGATACCTAGTATTAACCCCCCCCCCCCCCCCCCAAAAAAAAAAAAAAAAAAAAAAATAGAGAAAAGAATCATTCTTAGACAGTATTACAATTTTACAGTACATTATGCCGAGTTTTTTTCTGGCGTGGGTGAGATTACCTGTGAGTTGTTCCATGTAGCTTCTCCCATTTTATTTATTTATTTATTTTATTTTTTTGCAAAATTGTCAGTCTTCTTGGGCCTTTTGGCAGCAAAAATTAGTGCATTTCTCATACTAATCCAGCTTCAAATTAATTGCACAATGTTTAAATGTCACATTACAAGAAAAGATAAAAAGTAATTTTAAAAAGTCGTCACTACCAATTTGAAGCTATGTTATTTTGGAATGAATTAAACCAAAGTGATGATCTAAAGCAATCGTATGGGTTGTCGTGTACGTGTTTGAAATTAAACAGATTGGGAGAGACTCAACACTAATCCTACCTATTTTATAAACGTGTTTAATTAAACGTTTTACCCTTTATACTAACTTGCTTTTACCGTGTACGGGGTACTATATATGTCATGTTGTGTTATATGAAAACATTGAAAATGTATTAGCCTCTTCCAATATATATATCTACAATTCCATAATTATTAGTTGTTTTCTTAGGCTGGTTGGCGGGTTAATTTCATTTTAGAAATCTCAACATAACTCGACCAGTTTAAGTAAACTGATGAAAACCTTTGATATTAACTGATTGTTTTCGTGTCTAGTTTTATTCCTGTTGTTGACTTGTCGCGTTGTGTAAAAAAAAATACAATTAGACGAATTCATAAAAATGTAACATGACTATATACCTCTTATATATTAACTAGAATTTATAGTTAAGAATATTAAACTTTGACCCAAAAATTGGCAATGAGGCAAAATATTATGGAATGGATCGAGTAGTTGACATGTATTGGCTAAAAATAATTTTGGTGAAAATGTTTGATTACTAAAATTGAAAACTAAACAACAAATAAAGCTTAAAAAATCAAAATGTTCTAAAAATTGCTTAATAATAAATTAAAGAAAAATATATTTCTTAAATCAACTTGATATGAACCCGAAACTTTAGGTTACAGTTGTGCATATCTTGACCCGTGATTTGAAGTGACTCGATCCAAAATGACCCATGATCCGGAGTGACCTGACATTAAACCGACTAGACCAACCCCATCGACAGTTCTAACTACACATGCACTGTCAAATTGTATGGAAAGAACATTTAGGATTAGAGAGAGTACTAACTAAATTGAATAATAGAATTATTACTCTAGCTTACAAATCTAGCTAATTAATAATTATTGACTACGAGTAGTATTAATAATAAAGGAACTTGGCACTTTAGAATATGTCCAAAGTTAGAAAACATTTATTATGAAGTTCCATTATTCCCCTTCCTTATTCCCCATATCAAAATATAACTATGCGTATTATTTTTTGAGAAATTATCAATGTTACAACCAAGGTTCGAGCGTTTATCAATGGTACACCTACTTAACTATTATTTATCAGCAGTACATCCAAGATTTCACACACTCATATGTAGTAACCTTATCGTTAAATTAACGTTAATCCTAAGTTAATTTTGGCTTAATTCGATTTTTTTAACTTAAAAACTCACTCCGTTTTTTCCCCTATTTACTTTCCCTCCTTTTCTCCAATAGCATATATAGTTTCCCCCCTCTTTTGCAGCTTATTCTTCTCCTTCTTCTCGAATTTCCCTCTTTACTTTCTTTTTAATTTTTTTTTCTTCTGAGAGGCTTCTTCTGACATGGGGTTTTCTAGCAATAGGAATAGTAGGAGTTTGTGGTTCAAATCAGTTAATTGCAATTGTGACCCCTCAAGATATGGGCTGATATCAGATTCTCAACCTCTGTTACAAACGTAGGTTGACCTTACTACAAGTGCAGGTTGTGTGAATTCTTCATGTGGGTTAAGGAGGAACATATTGTTATTGACACATCAGGTAGGGTTGCTAATACACCTAAAGCTACAAGGTTTCAACCTTATAAGGAGGGAATTAAATAAGTTCATGCACAAAACAGATGAATTTGCTGACTTTGTTCATTTGGTGGTCAAAATTGCTATTGTTATGTATATGGTGTTATTAGTGGTAGCTTAGTAATAATGTAATGCAGTTGTAATCTTTTATTTGATATTAATAAAGCTAAGTATGTTATTTTTATGGACTTCTAATTTAAAATTTACTAAAATGCTTATTTAAAGTATTACAAATGATGTGCAAATCAAAATGCATAATTCAATACACAAATAATGACCAAAGAAATCTGCATTTTCCATTCATTGCATAAGTCAAAAGCAAAGAGTACAAAAGTGATTGTCAAAAGCATGATACAGAATTCTGAAATTAAAACTGATTGTAAAAGCAATTATAGACATTGACCAACACAAAGGTTCAATTCTGATAAAATATAAGCAAATTCAAGCTAGAAAATGCAAAGCTATCTAAGTTTGGGACTGTGAGTGGCTGAGAGGAGGCTGACTTTGCATATGTGAAGCATCAATCATTGTTGTAGTATGTTGTGCAATCTCTTTGTTGGTTAAATCTCTCTTACATGTCCTAGAATTATGTCCAAAACATTCACAGTATAGCTGCCACACTTGTTTTCCCTTGACCTTTTCCTAGGATGATCCTCCCCTTCTTCCCTTCCTGCTAGGCTTGCATATCCATCTTTTCATTTTTGAAGGGAAAATATCCATGCTTGGCCACTGACTGATATCAAGCACTGTATTTTATGTAGTGGCAGTACACTTGCTTGTATGTTTTCATAGAATACCAAGAGCTGATATAATTGTAAGGATCAACCTTTGCATGGACCATTACCCTAATGGCATGCCTGCAAGGTACCTAGATAGCTGCTAAGCACCACAAGAGCATATCTTGTTATTCAAGATCAATAGGAACTAGATGGGAATGCTTTGCAAGTGGTGGTTGCCTGGCTGATGTCCTTAACCTTCTTTGTTATCTTATTAGAACACACATCATCATCATTTCCAATACTTTGAGTTCTCATGCCTAGCCAACATCTTGACCATACACACTGTAAGCGTCGTTCGAAGTGCGCCTACGTTAAAAGCATGTTGTGAATATGCTTGACACTCTTAGGAAGTGGGAATTGGCATATACGATTAGGGACAAAGCAAAGTAGGGAGTCGCCAACAAGTTTTTAAGGAACTTGTAAACCGTTCATGGATCATAAAAGACAACCACGAATAAAGGGACAACAATAGGCAACAACGATTGACCCGTAAAGGTTACACCCCATTCATAATCCATGAGATTACTAACTCCATATGGTTCGGAACCACGAAAGGAGGATCGGGGATGATGGTACAAAGTGAGTCATGGAGTCACATTTGCCCGATTTGGCCTCTACTCGATTCTTATTGTGAAAAGTGATTCCTGCAATCTCAAAGGCATGCAAACAAAGATTCAATTTTCTCCAAATGATTATTAGGCTAAATTGTTTGAATATAAATGCAACACATAATTCTAGAATATTTGTGATCACTTGGTTAAACAAGATTAAAAAGGAACCTAAAACCGGTTGTTCGAATTATATTATTAGACGTGATTTTCAATTACATATTCCCTTTAACATGCAATATGGTGATCAATAAATATAATAAAATTACCATTAATATTGGAAGCAATTTAACAATAATTCCAACAATATAAAATCGTTAGAAAAATAATAGAAATAAAAGGAACATAATTCTTACTTTGATTATGTTTGCTTGCAACTATAAAATAATAAACGAGTTAGTAACTTGAAGGAAAAATAATAAACCAATAATTAAATTAAATAGAGTTGACTTGGGGCCAAACCCTCAAACAGTTCTACCTTTCATGCCTTGGCTTAAGGACAGAACCTCGAGTAAAGTATGGACTCCTTGGAGTGCTTGAAGGGGGAATTTTGAAAGACGAAGGGTAGGATAGTGTTTAGGCTAGAGCATAGAAGAGAGAAAAAGAGAGTTCATTGATGCCCCGTACATCAGAAATGAGGGGGTATTTATAGGAAAAACGAGTAGAGGGAACACACGGAACCCTAAAATGATAAAAACCCTAAAAAAATAACACCGCGACACGACAGAGCACGCCGCGACATGGTGCTAGGAACCGTCAGACGGGGGAAAATCCCGTGACACGGGGAAAAATAGAGTGACGCGGGAAATAATTAGGTTATGGGAGATAAAACACATGAAGGGTTTACGCGGGAAGGACACTGAGCTACCCCGTGGTACAGCACTGGCACCGTGTCACGGGAATGCACACCGTGGCGCGGCATTGTGCCCCGTGACACGGTGCTTTTTGTCGCGACGCGGGAAATTCTGTGTCCATTTTTCCGTCTAAATACATTTTTGCCTAAATTTCGTTCAGCCTTTTTAAGTGACGCTTGATAATTTCGGGCCATTTCTGATTTATTATTTATTGGGCTAAAATAATAAAATAAATAAAATAAAAAGGTTTGGGCCAAAATAATAAATAAAATAAAATAAAATAAAAGGTTTGGGCCAAAATTAAAAATAAACCATGCTTTGACTAAACATCAAGACTGATCCATGGACTATTAAAACTGAATTTAATTAAATACGATTTTTTAAGCACTCTCGGGATTAAATACTGAACCCGACCAATAATGGCGGTGAAATATTGTTCATCATCGCGATTGGTTTCAGGGAGACATTTTTAGGTGTCTACATAAGCCCCCACTTTGACTGAGTTTGTAGAAACGTCAGTTTCGAAAATGATAGTCAAAGTAGTCGACAGGGACGGAGAATGATTTAAGACGTTCTGCGATCCTAAATCACTCTGTATATGCCGATACCTGCAGAAAAATATTAGTTCCACAGATAAAAGAGTAAAAGGATAGAATACATATCAGACACATGTGTATCGATGAAAAATGCGTTTGGTAGCTTCCTATGCTTGAAGGAATCCACCAGATGATGTTTCGCTGAAACATTTTCCATGCCTAAGGAAAGTCGACTGATGAATTTGGTAGCTTTCTAAGCCTGAAGAAACATACCGGATGATACTTTCCATGCTTGAGGAAAGTCGACATATGGTTTTGGCGTTTTTCTATGCTTGAAGAAATCCACCGATAATGCTTTCCATGCTTGAGGAAAGCCGACTTGGCGGTTTTTTATACTTTGAAGAAAAATCCACCAATAATGCTTTCCATGCTTGAGGAAAACCGACTTGGCGGTTTTTCTATACTTGAAGAAAAATCCACCGATAATGGTTTCCATGCTTGAGGAAAAAAACTTGTTGAATGAAATTTGGAAGTGTATGATGGTTCGATTATCCCCGAACGTGGGCCGCATATGATTTACCTTCAAGTCGAATATCCGACCATATTAGGTGTTTAAAGTGTCGAAAATGCAACCCTAATGCTTGGCACCTTATAAATACCAATTAAAATTTTCCGCGCAATTCCAGTGAGAAAATAACTGTCCAAAAGTTGCGGAAAATCGTTCAAAAGCCATAAAAAATGCCAAAATATTCGCCAGGAGGTTTAAAATGTGTGCAGGGCACACAACTAAGCACCGTGCCACGTGGACAATTCCCGCGACACGGTGTCTGACCCTGTCAATCGGTAGAATCCCGTGTCGCGGGATGTTTTTTTGTGCTGAAATTTCCCACGCGCCTTGATATTATCACCGTGCCACGCGCGAAAATGCCGTTACCAGGTAACGGGATTCGTGGAACGAGAAAGGTGTCGCGTAACGGTCATTTTTGGGACTTTAAATATTAGTTGCTGCTTCCACATTTTGTTACTTCTTCTTCACCATTTTCATTCTCAATCTCCTTCTATTCTCTCTCCTTCTTTTATTTTCATTTTTAATATCTCCGGTCACCGTACCACGGTGCTCATCACCGGTGCGCGGAGGTCTCCACCGTGTCACGTCGCCTGTTCCCGCTTCCGGATGTTCTGATTCGCCGTTTTTATGTCGATGCTGCTGTCAGAAGTTCGTCGTTGCTATCAGAGTTTCACCGTGACACGGACAAGCTATGTCGTGTCACGGATTATACCACCGTGTTGCGGTGGTTGTACTGATTGCGCTGCAGAAATCCAGCGGTTTTTCGAGCTTTAGGAGCTCAATTCTTCACCAAATTCGCTCCAATTTTTTGCTATTTTCCTCATTTTTGATTTTTCACAAGGATCCATGTAAGTTTCCTTTTGATTTTTGTTTCAAATATTGTTGTAAAATGCCATCTTTGCTTGAAACCCTAAAAAAAATCAAATTGGGGGTTTTTTATTTTGAGCTTTTATGTCAAAATTCTTGCTATGAATTGATTTGTATATGAATGTATGTTTGTTTGTGAGAAATTTGAGACCAAATTATTGTGATTTGGTGAAGAATTGAGCAAATCACCATTTTTTCACTAGTAGGAAAAAGGCAAAGGGCACCGGTTCAAACCTGGTCTAAGGCACCGGTTTGAACCGCTTTCAATGTGGGGGGTGCCAATTACCCCCCTTTTGGCACCGATTCAAAACCGGTGCCCTAAACTGGTTTTGGCATCGGTTAACCGGTGCCTTTAATTATTTTGGCCATCGGTTAACAAGTGCCTTTTCAGTAAAATATTTTTTTTTTTCCTTTTTTCGTGCAATAATATTTAAAAGAAAAACACCCTGTTTCCAGCAATAATAAACTGTAATTCCAGCAATAATATTAAATAAAATAATTAATAATATTATTATTATAATTATTAATAATAATATTATTAAATATTATAATAAGATATAAATAATATTAAAAACAAGAATTCATAGATGTATAGATATAATATTTCCAAACGGACTATAATAAAAAAAAGTGTTATATATATATATACAAATGATAGTAAGTAAATAATGAATAATAATATAATTAAAAAGTTAACATAAATTTACAATTAAAATGACATTTACATGTTGAAGGTGATAAAAGACGCCAACATGTCACGAACTTCATTAAGTTCCTTGATTGTCAACGGACCATCCTTTTGTACCTTGCAAAACTTGAAATACAAAAAAATTATGTTAGAATTAATTAATTAGGCAAAACAATATGTATTTTAACAAATATGACCTATATGACTTCTATTTAGCCCATTTCCTACATTTCTTATCAAGTGAACTATTTCTTTCTCATAACATGTCAATGTCACCTAATTTTATGTGTCTAAGCCCTAAAATTGAATTAAAAGAGCATTTTATTAAGGTTTAAGAAGCTTTTTACTCAAAATGGCCCAAATATGGCCTATATGACTTTACTTTGCCCATTTCCTATGTTTCTTATCAAATGAACTTTATTGATCTCATAACATGTCAATATTATCTAGTTATAGGTGTATAAGGAAATAAATCACATCAAAAGAGCATATTAACACAAAATGGCCCAAATATGGCCCATATGACTTCTATTTAGCCCATATTCTACCTTCCTTGTCAAATGACCTATTTATTTCTCATAACATGTCAATGTTGGGTAATATTAGGTGTCTTAGGCTAGAAATCACATCAAAATAGCATTTCATTAAGTTTTAGGATACATTTTACTCAAAATGGCCCAAATATGACCTGTATGACTTCTATTTAGCCCATTTCCTACATTTCTTATCAAATGAACTTTTTCTTCTTCATAACATTTCAATGTCACCTAGTTTTATGCGTCTAAGCCCTAAAATTGAAATAAAAGAGCATTTTATTAAGGTTAAAGACGCTTTTTACTTAAAATGGCCCAAATATGGCCTATGACTTTACTTTGCCCATTTCCTACATTTCTTATCAAATGAACTTTATTGATCTCATAACATGTCAATATTATCTATTTATAGGTTTATAAGGAAAGAAATCACATCAAAAGAGCATAATAACACAAAACGACCCAAATATGGCCCATATGACTTCTAATTTCAGCCCATTTTCTACCTTTCTTATCAAATGACCCATTTATTTCTCATAACATGTCAATGTTGGGTAATATTAAGTGTCTAAGGCTAGAAATAACATCAAAATAGCATTTCATTAAGTTTTAGGACTTACCTCATCAAGCTGTTGACTGTCCGTACAATGAGTCATTATGTCAAGAATGAATCTCATCACATACAAAGCACAATCAAGTCCATTTTCTTGTTGTGTGCACTAGCATATGACGAACAAATCACATCAATGAAACATGCAAAGGAAATTAGCAAATATTTACTAATAACATAGATTTTGAAGATAATCACAATATCATGTAAATTACCAACGGTGACTTCCATGTTGGACCATGTAGAGCACGACAATGCAGCTTCTTCGTGAAACTGTAGTAAATAAATTACATTCAAATTTTATTAGTCGTTTCACTACTAAATTAGTTATTATTAGCAATAATCATCACTAGGTAGCTATATATATTTAATTTTGCAATATAGACTTCACGAGCCACTTCTCTGATGATCGAGCTGAATCAAGGTGATAAATTGTGTTATTGGAATTATAAATCACCGTGAGGCTCCAATGATCCCTACATAAGTTCACAATAGACAAGCAAATTAATATTTTCGATTCAACATATAATGATGCGAAATCGATTGAATTTGACATGGTTAGACTTACTCTTTACAACAT